>NW_008674205.1:26260-31270 GCF_000695815.1 Acanthisitta chloris
CCTTAGCTCCTCTGAGAGCCTTGGGTTAGATTTCCTGGTGTTTCAGTACTGGGAGATGCAAATAATGGAAAAATCACCAACTGCCTAAATCCACCTTCCAGCTTCTGGAAAGCTACAGTAAGGGGGTTCCCACTGCACAGGTTGGATATGCCTTCAGACCCTGAACTTCATTATGTTGCTTTGAGAGCTCCCCAAGGACAGCAGAACCAGAGATCCCTTTTGATGTAGAGGATACCTATAGAACCACTCTAGCCTTTTCTAATGTTGACAAAACCCGTAAGTCTTTATTCGCTTCCGAGGTTGTTGGAAGCTTCTTCAGAAACAAATATAAAGGGAGGTCTCATTTTGTAGTGCCATTATGAGGGTAATGCCTGTAAGTAGATATCAAAATTTGTTTACACAGACACACGTCTCTCCTCCCCACCTGGACTTGGCCAGTCCCTTTGCCCCTATGGTCTCTCAGCCCCTTTGTCCCTGGGGTCTCTCAGCCCATCTTTGCATGTGGGTCAGACCCCAAGTCTTTGCACACTCACCAAGGGGCCAAAATTGCTACATCTCTTGCAACACAGAACAATCTGCATCTGCAGAGCCATTCCCAGCCAGCAGCTCTCCCCTAGTATTATCTGTCTTGCTCACCAGTTGCAGGGGTCACAGTCCCCTCCCTGTGCATATCAAAAAGGCACAGGGCTCCAGTGCTGATGTTCTATTTCCAGCTGGTTACTGTACGTACTGGTGTGCCCTCACAAGGAGGTACATTAGGGTCTCAGTTGTGGTCTCATTTTTGTTGCCTCTCTCTAGAACATCCAACAGAGACTTCAAAGAGCTGTGTAATTCCATGGTCATATCTTGACTTGGCCTGCAAGATGCTGTGCATGTTCTTATTTCATTCCACCTTCCTCCACTTCAGTGAATTCCTCTTGTCACTGAAATCAGGAGAAAAACTCTCTAACACCAGTAGTACTAAGAACAGGTACTATTTATTGCAGCACCGGATGCACAGGGGAGCACTGAACCAAGCGTGCATACCTAGCTCCAAAAACTCCAGTCTTTTATACTCATATATCATACATACTCAGTAATTTCCATACATACAGATGAATCATTTCCCTGGAATCACTATCCTAACCCCTCCCTTCATTATAATATTGCACATGCTTATTAAATTGAGGCACTGGTCACAGGTGGTCCCAGGGGTCTGCCTTTGCTACCACCTAGCAGCTCAGTTTGTGAACTTTGGCTGCCCTCCCTGTACTTTTAGTCCTTTTATGTTGGTGCTTTTGCCTAAGCCAGGTATATGGTTCCTTTGTTCTCTTATGTTCTTGTTCCATTCATCCATCTTCTGGTTCCTGCCCACTGAGTATGTAGTCTAAAACACACAGTTCCTCATTTCTAGCCCAGTAAACGTATCCTAAACACCTTGTTTTAATCATTATCTAAACCATACAGTCACTCATTTCTAGCTCAGTAACCACTTTGCTTTAGTCATTGTCTAAGAGCACAGTTCCCAGTTTCTAGGTTAACCCTTTGTTTCAATTCCCCCCTTTGAAACTTTTGAATTTTCTTAGAGCATTTGAAAGTTTCAGCTCTAGTTTTGTCCATAGTTTCATATATCCCAGCAAGATTTTGACTAATCATTCTGTGAGTACAACTAATAGCAATGTCTATTATCACTACAATTACTATAATAATTATAACAAAAAATCCAGCTAACCATTCTTTCAGTGACCATCCCCTTATTCCATGCTGACAAGAGATGGGAAGGCATGCCATGATGCTAGACAAATTGTGCATTTTACCAAATCTCTAGATCAAAATTAGCATCAAATTTTCCTCAAACCCTTGTCCCATAGACAAAATAGCACAGAATATTATCAGTCTAGATTCCATCTTGGGGATCAGCTGATCCTCTTGTGAGTTTCATTTGCAGAGGGCTGATGTTTTCCACAGTTCACTCCTGGTTTGCTGCCTTTTTGACCCTGGTGCAGTGTATCCACAGAGTGATTCTTTTCACCTTCATGGCAGTCTGGGTGGTCTGCAAAACCAGGTATGGTCCTTTCCACTGCTCCCATAGGAGTTCTGATTTCCAGGTCTTTATATACACTTGACCCCTGGGCTGAAATGAATGAACTGGGGTACCTAAACTTAATGGTTCCAAAAGAACAATAAACATCAATTTGTTTCAAATTTTTCTAAGACTAAATAGTTCTCAATTTCCTGACTTCCAGTTTGTTCCATTGACCCAGGGAAGAGTGGCCTGCTATGGTCTTCTAAATATTAATTCATATGGGGTTATTTGTAATTTCATTTGGGGTCATACTCTGATTCTTAATAAGGCCAGTGGTAAGGCCTGTGGCCTGGAAACCTCCACAGGAAGGTTTCTTGGCATATTTTACTAATTTGCTTCTTTTGAGTCTGATTCATTCTCTCAACTTTTCCACTGCATTGAGGCCTCCACGGGGTATGGAGACCCCAATCAATACCTAATTGCTTACGTAGTTGCTGCAACACTTCAGACACAAAGTGGGGTCCCCTATCTGATGATATCTGAATAGGTACGCCAAATCTGGGTATGATTTCCTTGAGAAGTATTTTGGTTACCTCTCTAGCTTTGTTGGTGCAGCAGGGAAAGTCTTCTGGCCTTCCTGAAAAGGTATCTGTACTGAAAAGCTATCTATACCCTTGTTGACTAGGTAGCTCAGGAAAATGTACCAATAATCTCCTGGTGTGTACCCTCTCCTACTGGTTCCTGGGGGTGGCATTTTAAAATTTATATGATTGTTTTTGAGGCATATTGGGCATTTTTCAGTGAGAGATCTTATGATGTTAGTCATCCATACACTGAGTATTTGGGGCTGTAGGTTGGCCACCATAGCATCAACTTCCCAATGGGTTTGCTGATGTTCTTCCCTCACAATCTGCAACATTAGTTAGGGAGGACCTATGACCTGATTGCTCAGAGTCACCAACCACCCACTTTCTTGACTCTGGGCTTTCATATAGGTGGCTAATTTCAGACCTGCTTGACTATACTCAGGTTTACCTTCTGGGACTGATAAAATCTTTTCAGGTACTAATGCTAGGATGCCTGGATGTGCAACCTCTTTTGAAGCCTTATCAGTCAATTTGTTTCCTAAATGGATCGGGGAATTTTCCTGGTGGTGTGCTCTACAATGTAGCATGGCTACCTCTTTGGGCTGGTGAACAGCATCTAGGAGTGAGAGGATTTCTTGTTTGTATTTGATTGAGGATTCTTGTGCAAGCCTCTCTCTTTTCATATGGCACCATGAGCATGGATGACACTGAAAGTGTATTTTGAGCCAGTCCATATATTTACTCTTTTCCCTTCTGCAGCTTTAGAGCCTTCCGTAGGGCTACAAGTTCTGCCTTCTGTGCTGAGATGTCCACTGGCAGAAGGAAGGGCTTCCATTACTTCTGATGGTGTTGCTGCTCCATATCCAGCTCTTTGTTTTCTGTCTTGTACAAAACTGCACATTAGTGAAAAGGTCCATCTCAGGAATCTTCATCAGCACATCTTGCAGATCTGGTCTGTTCGAGTAGACTTGTTCAATTGTCTCTAAACCTTCATGGATCAAAGGCTCTTCCTCCTGGGCCAAGGTGGTGAGGAACAGGACAGGGTTAGTGGCAGCAATAACCTTGAGTTCCACATCATCTTGCTCCACTAGAACTACCTGGTATTTTGAGATTTGGCTTGGGGAAAGCCAGTGCCCACCCTTCTGTTGCAAAACAGTGCTCACTGCCTGAGAGGTATATACCACAATTTTCTGGCCCATTGTCAATTTCCTTGCCTCCTGGATCAAGAGGAAAAACGGTGGAGCTCTTCCTAAATCCCTGTGGTAACACAGTCCAGGTGAGTTGTGTTTTGCAACCAGTTTGAGGATTTTCCCACTCAAAGGCAAAATTGCCTGGCTTCCAGAATTGCAAGGGATGCAAAAGAAGGCATCCTTTATATCTAGTACTGTAAACCATTGATGTTTTCTTTTAAAGCAGGTGTATAACCTGCACAATCTGACTCGCAGCTCTCTGATCTTGAACTAGCTTATACTCGTTTGTCCATGGCTTTATTCCAGAGAAAACAGGGGTGTTATATTCCCATTCACACTCAACTGATAAACTAAAGGTTAAAAAAACCCTCTATTAACCGCATGACTCCACTTCTTGCTTCCATTTTCAAAGGATATTGCTTTTGCAATACAGTCCCCCATTCTATTCCAGTGACTACATTCTATACACCTTGTTTTAGTCATTGTCTACTAGCACAGTTCCCTATTTCTAGGTTAACCCTTTGGTATCATTCCTCCTGCTTTACTCTGTGCTAAATGAGGGTAGAATGAAGCTCAGTACATGCACACACCAGGGCTTTCTTTGTCATTCCCAGTGGCTCCTCCTTGAGCTGTCCTCTTTTTTCTTAAAGCTAAGTATTTTGGGGCTAAATGGAAGCAGTAAATGAGTGTTGTCAGTCAGCTTGCAGCCTGGCTCTCTAATTTGGAAGGTAGCCCTTGAGTAGATCTTCAGTATTTTACAGAGGTGGGTGAAGAGCATTGCTGCTATTTCAAAACTGGAGCAACAGAAGCTAAAGGCTGTTCCTGCTTGTGATTACAGACCCGAGGGATAGAGGACATGGTATGAGAACTTCACGCTCCGGCTTTCCAAAAACATGCTGAGAGCAGTAGAAAATTATGTCCTTCTCCTATAGAAATGTATTGCTGGAGGTAGAATTAGTCAGAACCATTACTGCTTTCAGTAAAGGTCTGCAGGCCCAGGGGGCAGTCAAAAAAAATATTTTTGAAAAGGAGCTGTATTTTAAGGCCACGAAACTTTGCGATGCTTACAAAGTACTGAACGCGCGGGGAGAAAAAGTCATAGGGAAACTCCCAACCCTGCCAAGCACATCACCGACTCTCTCTTCCCCTCAGGGAGTTCGTGCAGGGAGTTCGCTAGGGAAGTGCGCACTCCCGAGCGCCGGAGGGAGCGGACACGGCCCCAGGCGAG
>NW_008674206.1:0-333 GCF_000695815.1 Acanthisitta chloris
TTTGAGGCGTCCTGAAGTGCTGCCTCGGTGGCGCACGAAGGTCTGGAGGGTGTGCAGGTATTCTCGCCCAGCTGATTTCATAGCGACACCATTTTGAACCAAGAGTCCTTAAAAATAAGAAGAAGGCAGTAAATATAGGAAATGTGTTCTCGGTGCTCCCAGAGATCATTTCCTGTTGTTTAGCTTAGCTTACCTTGGCGTAATTACTTTTGGGAAACTGATACTGACCAGGTCTGAGAGTGTAATGCTATGCAGGTCCTCTCTGGTTCACTCGCTTTATCAATCCTTGTCTGCCCTAGCATTAGGATTTTTCGTTAGATTTGTATGGCAAGG
>NW_008674206.1:377-17606 GCF_000695815.1 Acanthisitta chloris
ACTAATGGTGAGAAGCTACTTGAGCCTTCCCCATGTCCTACAGAGCCAGTGCCAGCTGACTCCAAGACAGAGCCACCACTGGCCAAGGCTGAGCCCATCAGCGGCTGTAGTAGCACCTCTGGGATAACAGATTTAAGCAGGTGAAAAAGAGCTGCACAACAGCAGCCTGAGGAGAGGACTGAGAATACAAGAGACACCAAGGTGCAGAAGGAAGGGGGAAAAGGTGCTCCAAGTGCTGAAGCAGAGATTCCCCTGCAGCCCATAGTGAAGACCATGGTCAAGCGGGTTTTGTGCCTTATAGCCCCTGGAGGTCCGTGGTGAAGCAGGTGCTCACCTGCAGCCAGTGGAGTACCCCATGCCTTTTGGATGCCCAGAGGAGGCTGTGGCCCTGTGGGGAGGAGCTGGCTCTGGAGCAGGCTCCTGACAGGACAGAGAGCCCGTGCTGGAGCAGGTTTTCTGGCAAGACTTGTGACCGCATGGGGGACCCAGGCTGGAGCAGTCTGTTCCTGAAGGACTGCACCTTGTGGAAAGGATCCACGCTGGAGCAGTTCATGAACAACTACAGACTGTGGGAGGGATCCCATGCTGGAGCTGGGAGAGAGTGTAACTAACCCCCGTTTCCTACTCCCTACTCCATTCAGGCGAGTGAGGTAGAGAAGTTGGTAGTGAGTGAAGTTGACTCCAGGAGGAAGGGAGGGCTGGGGGAAACATGTTTTTAGATTTATTCTGATTTCTTATTATTCCAATCAGATTTCGTTGGTAATAAATGACTTTCCTTGATTTGAGTCTGGTTTGCCCATGATAGCAGTTGCTAAGTGATCTCTTAGTCCTTATCTCCACACAAACCTTTCATCTGATTTTCTCCTCTTTTCCAGCTGAGGATGGGGAGTGATAGAGTGACTTGCAGTGACCCAAGCTCAAGCCTCCATGAATGCTTAAAATTCACATTGGTTATGTTGGGAAAACAAGCTGGGGTCCTTTTTCCCTTTCCAATCCCTTGTCTTTTTTTTTTTTTTTCAACTTTATCTTGCATGTGTGTGTGTGTTGGGCATTTTGTTTGTGGTAGATGTTTTGAGTTTGTGTGGTTGATGGTGTGTCATAGAATATCCTGAGTTGGAAGGCACCCACAGTCATAGAGTCATTAAGGTTAGACAAGACCTCCAAGATCATCAGGTCCATCCAACTTTTACCAAACACCACCATGTCAACCAGACCATAGCCCTAAGTGCCATGTCCAGTCATTTCTTGGACCCTTCCAGGGATGGTGACTGCACTGCTTCCATCCTCGATGGTTTTCAGGACCTGATTATCTAATCAGACCACTTTTGATGAGAGCATTATACTAGATGAGCTCTGGAGCAATTTGTTCCTAAACTGTGTCTGATACAGAGATTCTTATTGGGAATAATAAGCATGAGTATGGATTTACCGAAGAAAAATTATGCCTGACCTATCTGATTACCTTTAATAAACAATAACTGGATTTGCAGGCAAGGGCAGGGTTAGATATCATTTAGCTTCACTTGAACACTGTCTCCCACCCTGTTCCTGTGTCAAAGGTAGGATGTGTGCCTGCTGGGAGGATTGTCTTCTGCATGGGCTAAAGGAACATGGTGGTGGGAGCCTCAGGAATTTCAACACGACAAATGCCCTGTCTTGCCCCAGCCCTTACAGTTCGGGCTGGGGATGAGCTGTTGGGCCCTGGCAGGCATTGCCCCTGGCTGTGTGATAGAGCTCTGTTAGGGTGGGATTTTCCCCCCTCTGCTCAGCAATCCTTAGACCTGATGTCAACCTGTCCACTGTTGGATCCCCCAGTATGGGAGGATTGCTGGTCATAAGAACTGAATTGAGGAGAGACCACTGAGATGGTGGGGTCAAAGGCTGTGGGATTAGGGCTGGTTCAGTTGGGAGGAGGGTTAACCACAATGGTACCCAACAGCAGCCCTGGCACCAGTGGGAGTGGTTTGAAAAAAAACAGTCAGACTCTTCGTGGGAGTCCATTGCAAAAAAGATTGGACTAGTAATGATGGAGAGAAAGCTTTTATCAATCAGGACAGCTCAGTAAGGTGATACCTTCCCTGATCTTGGAGATTTTTAAACCCAGTTGGGACAAAGCCTGGAGCAACCTGGTCTGACTACATGACTGAAATTACTTTGAACAGGAGGTTGAACTAGAAGCATCTTTCGGTCTCTGTCAGAATCTGTAAAATTTCCCAGCATTCCATATGCACACACAAGTGCCTTTGCTGAGGGTGAATGCTGAAGACTGAGAAACTGTTTAGGTGGTATTTAAATTAATTTGATTGCGTTGATACAGCTTTTGCATTATAAATATCCTGTAGATGTTTAGATTGATTAAAATTGAGGATTTGTGTCTGATGCAGGGACAACACACTTCTAGTCTCTCTGGAAGAGCTGATTTGTGCTTCTATTGAAAGTATGTCCTGTTCTTCTAATGATCCTCTACAGTAGCTTCTGTTTTTAATATGAATAAGAAAAGTTATCTGGTGACAGAGAGAATATAATTCCAGTGTGTTTGTGTCAAAACCACCCAGGAAGCAATCTTCTGTCATGTTAGGTAGAACTGGTGATGGTTGTTTTGGTTGTGGCTCAGTTGGTCTATACACATAATTTGATTGAATGCCTCTAGGTCCACTGGAGTCAGTAGATATGCTAAACAGATCTGGGTATGTCTGGAAAAAAGGTGTATTCATTAATTACATGGACACCTATTGTCTCAAAATGCAATTACATCTATTCTAGAGCAATACAAACTGCAGTTAACAGTGTCAGTTTTCTCTCCTGAACTTTCAGAGATGAAATCCGAAAGTACCTGGGAATAATACTTCACTGCTTTACTGTCAGGAATTTGTATTCACTGATGTATTTGTGTAACTATTAGGTATGAGGTTTTCTGCTGTGAATGGTATTTGTTGTGACACATGCCGCATTTGCATGTACCCAGGGTTTAATTCCAATGGCAAGATACTGAATGCATCACACCTATAGCATGTCTCAGGATTGGAGTGCTGTCCATGTATATGTTTTCTCAGTACTTAGTTTTTCAGAAAGTTCCAGGTTTGTTTTGGTTTTTTTTTTAAGGAAGCCATTCCAAGTGAATTACAGTAAACTCAAGTATTTGAATATTTGCTGTGGCTATCAGTTTCACCGGTGTGCAACAAACAGTTCTCATTTCTCCCCAATTTAGGTTCCTGTGTGCTTGTGGGTACTTGCATATTCCAACCTATAGAGAAAGTTTTTATGTCAAGTGTTGCAGCCCCTCACTACAATTACCATTTACAGTCTCACAGATGGGTCTTTTGTTTGGTTTACTTATGGTTTTGCATGAAATTATGGAAGATTTGTGGATAATTTTGCATTTTAAGTCATGTTTTAGAGACTGCGAACACTCCTCTTAAGCTGTCCCATTTTCAGGTCAATGAGATAGACTTAAAATGCCCTCTAGAATACGTGGTCTCAGAGTACACATATGCTGTGCCATATGGAACAGGATGGGACATTTGCTGCAGCTTTAAGAAATGTCCATCACCAATTCTTTGTGCAAGAGTGTTCAGCATTTTTTGGGTTTAAGCCCAAAAGGCAAGGGGATATGGTAGACTTTGGAAGAAAATGCTTTAATGCTTGCATCTGTTGTTTAGTACAGCTTAAATCTTGTGATTCTTTTTTTTCCCCCTGGAAAATAGCACATTGTTTTTCCTACTCCTAAGTATGTTTTTTCAATCTCTCTTGCAGAGTGAAATTTATTGTCACGTGACAGAGCCAAAATGTTGGATGACATCAAGAAGAGGTTTGAATTTCCTAATTCAGTTGTTCAGTCACAGGTAAATTTTTAAAAGCATTGAACGAATCAAATTGTCTGTGAAAATGTTTGTTCCAAGACCTGCTGCCTGACTGTGAAACAGCAATAAGGAAGACTTTTGTGGAGGATGTCTTTTTGTTTTGTTTCTTTTACCTCCAAGGTCAGAAAACCAGGGAAGCAGAGTATTCTTAAGTGGCAATCAAACCCTAATTGCCCTCTCTGTGTAATCTAAACATTGGACATAATTGCTCATTGCTATAAAGTCCCTTCAGGAAAATCAGAAACTTTCCATGACTGGAAGGTTTAAGTAGGGCCAAATGGTTTTAGTGACACGGTAATCTCAAGAGAAGTAAGGAATTAGAAGATGTCATGTGTGGGGCTGAAATACTTGGCAATACTCTATAGAACTGTCTTTAGGACTGATCTGTTTTCTTCCTGTGTGATGAGAACTGATGAATTACTTCAGTCGTGTCTGTCATCAAAGAATAACTATGTAAGTTTAGCTGTGATCAGCAGATCAGCCCCCTTTATTTTCAGATCCATGTCTTGTCTCCTGATCATAGAATCACAGAATTTTAGGGATTGGAATGAACCTTAAACATCATCTAGTGCTAAACCTCCCCATGGCATGGGCAGGGACACCTCCCACCAGAGCAGGTTGCTCAATGCTTCTTCCAACCTGGCCTTGAGCACTGTCAGGGTTGGGACATCTGCAAGCTCTGTGGGCACCCTGTGCCTGTGTCCTACCACCTTCACAGGAAAAATGTCTTCCTAATACCTCATCTAAATTTCCCCTCTTTCAATTTATACCCACTACTCCTTGTCATGTCACTACAGGTCCTAACAAGGAGTACCTCTCCAGCTCCCCTATAGCCCCTTCAGATACTGGAAGGTTGCTATGAGGTCTCCCCACAGCCTTCTCTTCTCCAGGCTGAACAACCCCAACTTCCTCAGCCTGTCCTCATAGGGAAGATGCTGCAATCCTCTTATCAACTTTGTGTCCTCCTCGGGACTTGCTCCAACAGTTCCAGTCCTCCTTATGTTGGGGACACAGAACTATGTCATGTTCACCTGAAATTCTCATGTGCCAAAAGTGATTATCATTGTATTTTTTGAATGGGCAGGAAAGAAGAAAGTAATAGGCTCTGGTTAAAAAAATACACCTTCCTTGCCTTGACCATCTCTCATTTCAGTATGACAAATGTATCTCTTCAGTTTTAAGTTCATTGCAAACTTCCCTATTTTCTTCCTCTTGCTGTGTTGAATTCAGGATTAAATATGTAGCCATTTGTTTGGTGGAGTAAATTGATGTGAATGCAGTCTGTGCAACCTGGTGCCTCTTGCCTTTCATTTCAGCTCAGTTTGCATTGGTTTAACAATAATTAAGTTTGAAAGAGAGATGCAGAAGTCCTCTTGTCATCAGCTTGGCATTTGGGAGAGAAAGTCATGTCCCTGAAAGCTGGAGTTCATCTAAGGTCCAGCAAAGTGTCCTGTACTGCAGATGAGATTACGTCATTACTGGCATTGATGAGTAGGACTCAGCATCTTTGAAACAGTTCATTTTACTTCAGTGCAGAAAACTGTCCCCATGGTACACTGTTGTACTGCTGGAATGTCTTAGCTTATCACTACAGGTGCACATCATTAAGGTTTACTGATGTGCTTTGGTTGATTTTGTGCTGTGTTTTGGCTGGTTTGTTTATTTTCACAGAATACAAGTGGAAACTTGTATTCTGTGACCCCTGGAAAGCATGCTGTAATCTTCAAACTATCATCAGGCCAGGATTCAGCTTCATGACAGATGTCTTCTCTTTCTGGAACCAACCAAGACATACGCTCTGCAGAGCGTGTAATCAGAAAAGTGAGGAACTTGAGCACAGTTTTGTGGGCCATAAATTCTTGAAATGCTGGGAACTAATCTGCATTTTGTCTTTCCTGTATAGCTAGGTCACTGCAAAAGCCAGTTTCTATTGATAAACCCTTTTTCCTATGTAATGAAAGTGTTTTAAGGATGAGGGTGTGAATTAATTTCTGAAGTTCCTTATAACCAGGGCAAACCAAAAAATAATGAAAGATTCACTTGTTAAGTGCACCAAAAGAGATCTAACCTGCCTGGGGAGCACGTTGATGCTCTTGCAATTGGATAGCTACAGAGAAATAGAGATATATGTCTGACTTGGTGTTTTGGGTTTTGGTAGTGGAGGGGCTACAGAAGTGGCTTCTGTGAGAAGCTGCTAGAAGCTTCCTCCATGTCCAGCAGAGCTAATGCCAGTGGGCTCTGGTGCTGACCCACCACTGGCCAAAGCTGAGCCAATCAGAGACAGCAGAAACACCTCTGTGATAAGACCTTTAAGAAGAGGGGGAGGGAATGTTACTGCACAGATGTAATTGTGGCCAGAGAAGAGAGGAGTGAGAATATGTGAGAGGAACAACGATGCAGATGCTAAGGTCCATGGAGAAGGAGGGGCAGGAGATGCTCTAGGTGCTGGTGCAGTGATTCCCTAACAGCCTGTGATGAAGACCATGGTGAAACAGCTCTGTCCCTGCAGCTGATGGAGGTTAGTGGAGGGGTAGAAATCCATCTGCAGCCCATGGAGGAGTCCCATGCCAATAGTGTGTGGATTCCCAACGGAGATTGTGACCCTGTTGGGGGTCCTTGCTGGCACAGGCTCCTGGCATGGACCTCTGGACCCATGGACAGAGGAACCCACACTGGAGTAGGTCTCCCGGTAGAACTTGTGGGCCTGTGCTGGACCCATGCTGGAGCAGGCTGTTCCTGAGACACTGCACCCCATGGACAGGGACTCATGCTGGAGCAGTTAATGAAGAATTGTAGCCTGTGGGAAGGACTCAGCATTGAAGAAGTTCATGAAGAGCTGTCTCCCATGAGAGGGTACCCATGCTCTACAAGGGGAAGGACTCCTCTCCTGGAGCAGCAGCAGAAACGTGATGTGAAGAACTGATAATAACCCCCATGACCATGCTCTTATTTTGATTAGTACTGAATTCACTTAATTTCCCCAGGTTGAGTCTGTTTTGCCTGTGATGTTATTTGGTGAGTGATCTCTCCCTATCTGTATCTCGACTCGTGAACCTTTTGCTGTATTTTCTCTCCCCTGCGCAGTTGCAGAGGGGAGTGATAGAGCAGTTTTGGTGAGTGCATGGCACCCAACCAGAGTCAACCTACTACACTTAGTCACATTTTCTTGTTCTGTTTTCACAATGGTATGATTTCCAAGTAATAACCTGTCTTTTTAAGTCAGATGTGTTAGTGTAAATATCCACACCTGTGAAAGGTATAATCCTTGCATTCTAGGAATGTTTAAAGTGCCGTCTTTCCCAGAAAAATGGACTATTATCTCAGAGTGCTATTGTTTGTCATGACAGACTAGCAACTAGTATCTAAATGAAGTGGAAATCAATCTTGAAAGGGGAAGGAACCTGAAAACATTTTAAATAATCTATTTCTGTCTTTTTAGACACTAGCAAAAAAGAAATGTTATTTTTTGGTGGTTTTTTTTTCTTTCCTCTCCTGGCTTACTTTTTCCAAAATTAAGGATCTGGCCTTGCCATAGGAGAGTAGATGCAACTGTTGCTCTGGATACATAGCCTGAAACATTTTTGTGCTCTTACTATGAAATGATTACTTTCAGTCTCTCACAGAAAGGGTTTTCTGTGTAGCAGTATCAGTAATTATGAAACAAGACAAGAGTAAGGCCTTGGAGATGAGTCAGAAAACAAAAGCCTGGGTTCAGACAACCTGACGCCTTTGATGGTATTTCAGTACTTCTGTCCACATTTAGGCTTTTAAGGGCAATTTTAGGAAATCAGACATTAGTTCTATTAAAGTAGAATGAGGTGCTTAATCTTAATTAGACTTAATCAGGTCTTTGGAACTGAATGTATTTTTAGGAAGACCTTGAAAATTTTAAACTTGTTGCTGATCTCTGCCGCAGAATAGGTTGAGGTGTGCTAGGGGATGTGTCAAGTGCTTAAGGTCTGCTAGTATGTTTGTCATCAGTGTTTAGCCAAACTTGTAATGCAAAAATTTGGGCAACTTGCTTAGATTTGCTGTGTTCTGCTTCTTCTCTTGCTTCTGCTTCCCTGTATAGCAGAAGATTCAGTAATTACTAGTACTTTAAGTACATGGATATCTGTACAGCAGTGGAGCTGTGAATGTTTATTACAGTTGATGCATTAAAATGTCTGCAATTCCTAAGTGCCTGTGTACCTGATTCTGATCTTGTAAGAGGCTCTGTACAAAGAGCCCTTTGGATCTATGTGGAGCCCTGTGGAAGTTTGTTTCTATTCTGCCTCAGGATGACAGTGAAAACTAGTATACCAGCATTATGGAGGTTTTTTACCTTAAAACATATTTCAGCTCCCATACCAGTAAGTTTGGTATTTAAAATCGCACTAAAATGATCATACACAACCACATTGTAATGTCTTCCTGATGGAGAATTTAAGAATCATACCTGTGGGGCTTATTTCTTTTTATTTCTTTTCTATTGATTTTATCCCTCTTCGTGCATCTGCATGTGTTTTTTATTTCTTTTTCTCTTTCAGGCAGTGGGTCATCTGATCGCTGCTGTACTGAAAGAAAAAGCTTCTTCAGAGAAGATCAGACAGGCTTCTGACCAGGTCTGTGGTGTTCTTTCACTTCTGTCATCTATATATGCTTATGTTTTTCTGTATTTTCCCATTCTCCATTGTGTAATTTTAATACAGTCCTAGAGGTTAAATAAGGTACTTATCAATATGTATCTGGGCATACAGGAAGAAACAGTAAACCTCTGGGATCAGAGGAGTAGTTTTACTTCTATCAGAAGTCTTAGTCCTGGAGGATACCAATAGCTGACTATGATCAATTTAAGACAGTTTAATTTAGCTATGTTAACGCAAGTGAAGTACCATATGGTGGGACATTGTCACTTGAGGTGAAAATTCATTTGCTCTAAAAATTTCAAACAGTATGACATTTCACCTGTATTGGTGCAACATTTCATATTAAATACGTAGAGCTTTTATTTCTTGAAGAGAGAGCATGATGTAAAGGTGTACTTTGCATTTTAAGCCAGTCAAGGTCACCTAAGTGCATGTCTGTCTTCTTAAGAGACATACAAGTGCTGTCATTTGCAAGTGTCAGAGTAACATAGGAAAGGTGTTAGCTAGCATTTGCTCCCCTGTTTTTTTCTCCCCAAAAGCTGATTTGTCCAGAAATTAACAAAAAATGATTTGTGAATATTTTTCCTCCCAGTCTGAGGTCCTAAACCCCACCAGAGCAGCAAACCCAGACCTGACAAGTGCTGAGTTTTGATGTAAGGGAATGTTGCAGGTTGTGTAGCTTGTCTAACAGAAGCTCTTTCACAGTCCTGATCATAATCAGGTTCCCAAATTACACTCTGTCTTGTGCTGGAAGCTGACTGTTCCCCTTACGCTGCCCCATGAAGGTATGAAACTGAAATACAGTAACACCTTCTAAAATGCTAAGATTGTGCTGTTTAGACATTGCAGGCTCCCTTTCTATTCAAGAGCATTTTGCAGTGTTCAGTTGTTTTAAAACCCTCCTTGTTCTCCATTTGGAAGTCACAAAGTCAGCAAACTAATCTGTGAATACAAATTTACTGTGTAAACAAGCAGCACATTTGATGGATACTGCCAAATCTTTGTGCTTACTAGCAAATGGAGAGAACTTAATTTGTTGGGTAAAGATGACTTACCTTTGCACAGCCCTTTGTACGCCTGCCTTTAGCTGTCTGCACTACACTTTGCTGTAGCCATAGCTTTCATGGCAGTACCTGAGCTGTATCCAATTACAGCCTGATTTTTTAAATCAGGAAATTGATGATAACCTACCTGTGGATGCCTCATCCCTGAAGGTGTTCAAGGCCAGGTTGCATGGGACCCTGAGAAACCTGACATAGTGAGTGACATCTCTTCCCATGGCGGGGGGGTGAAAAATAAATGATCATAGAATCTTAGAATTTTAGGTGTTGGAATGGACCTTTCAAATCATCTAGTCCCAATGCCCCCTGCTATGGGCAGGGACACCTCCTCACTAGATCAGGTTGCTCAAGGCTTCATCCAACCTGGCTTTGAACACTGCCGGAGTTGGGGCAGCCACCACGTCCCTGGGCAACCTGTGCCAATGTGTCCCCACTCTCACAGTAAGAAACATTTTTCTAATATCTAGCCTAAACTTCCCCTCCTTCAGTTTGAACCCACTGCCCCTTGTCCTGTCATTGCAGTTGCTGACAAAGAGCCTCTCTCTGTCTCCCTTCTAGACCCCCTTCAGATACTGAAAAGTTGCTATGAGGTCTCCGTGGAGTCTTTAAGGTCTCTTTCAACTCAAGCCATTCTATGATTCTACCTGCATAGGCATGGCTGAATAATTTGTCTGCCCCACCCTTTTCTCAGAGGCGTACTCCTATGCCCTACCATGGGTGTAGAAGGCAAGAAAGTGGGAGCTGTGCCGGGAAAGACCTTTCTTAGGAATAGAAACTGTACATCAACTTCCTCTCTTGTGCTGTCTAAGACTTCAGGAGAAGCTGTTGAGCTGTTTTTTATTTAAAAGTGTGTTTGAGATGAACAGAGATAAGTCAGTGTCAGCCTTCTCATTGCTTATGTCCCATGTTTTTGTCTTCAGACTCCTGCTCTGAACCTGCTCTGGGAGAAGTGCTGCAGTGAGAATGTTGCCTTGCGAACAGCCTGCTCTGAGGGGTTGGTGGCACTTGTTGCAGAGAAACATGCTGAGCTTGAGTATGTTCTTCATGGAGCTCTCAACCTAATTCCCTCAGCGAGGTAGTGTTTGGTCGCCTAATTTTGTGTCTTTTTTGTCAGCTGGTTGTCAGTCATTGCTTTTTCCTTGTAAATGCAGGGCAAGAGGTCTGTAAGTGTCACTGTCTTCAAATAAACTGGCATCGAGTACTGATATTGTCCTGGCACTCTGATGAAAGGATTTTGCTTTCATCTTGGCTGTGTGACAGTGTGGGTCTGACATAATAGCTCATGGATTATCCTGTAAGTGTAAGATGAAACTGTTAGCAGTTCAGACTAGTGCTCTGAACTTTGAACTCTGGAACCTCAGAAGTCCTCACTACCTAGTTTTGTTCCCTCTGTCATGGGGAAGGGGAAAGAAAATGGCAGCAACTTTCACTAAGTGGCAGGAAAATAACTTCCTAATCGGTCTGTCAGATAATTAATTGCTCAAATAAAGTCACCATGAGGATGTGTATCAGGATTAGGAATGCTGCAGTTTGTTTCCTTGCCTGCTGAGGAAGAAATCTCTCTACTTAACCCTGCAGCTTCTTCCTCCTACAAAACTCTGCAAATATAATGCTTACATTTCACAAAGGTCTTTTGAGCTAAACTGCCTGTGCAACATACCAAGAAAATGCAATTGTAGGGGAAAAAGACACTGCATTAAACTTATAAATGGGAAGTCAAATGGTGATTGGGAAGATGTTTTCATTCAAATCTACCAACTGCATCAAGTTCCTTTCGGCAGCTAACTGGATTTCTGCACCAAGCTGTCTCACACTTTCTAGAGACTGCTGGAGTTGTTTTTAGCCATGCTAGCTATTTAGTGCTATGTCTGATACATGATGCTGGTGGACTCAGCGTAGAGGTTCCAAGAAAGATGCTATTCAAGACATATTCTTCACCCCTTCGAACCTTCATATAATCAGTTTTAGGCTAAGGTTTCTCATCATCAGTCTGAGCCAAAGATGAGGTTAGGTTTGGGTAAACTAGTGAAACACTTAAAAATTGTTTCTTACCTTGTTGCTTCCTTATTTGCAGCTAGGATCTTGCTGTGATGATGCTGATTCTATGCTTGAGTTTACAACAGGTGACTATGGATCCCTGAAAAAGGTTTTTGTAAACATGTTTTTATAATATGCAATTTCTGCAGTCCACTTTCCTCCAAATGACAAAATTTTACTAGTTCAGTTTGGGATTAAGGGAGTAGTCTGCATTGTTAACAAAGAAGTAAAAGTATGTCTGCTAAGACTATGAGAGCCAGAATCCTGTGGGGTACCATGAAATAAAAGTTTCATGCGCTATGGCTAGCAGACTCAGAAATGTGAAATTCCTTTTCAGCTGAGGGTTCCTTATGGTGTCGGCAGTTTACAAGGAAATGAAGTGTTAATACAGCTTTGTACTTCAGAAAATAAAAAGTGTCAAATGGTATATTTAGGATTGAGTTAACCTTTAAAAACAGATTAGAGCTATATATTGAAAGGAATTGGGTCTGCCTGATTTCTACACCATTCCTTGATTTTTGTAAAATTTTTTTTTTCCATGTGTGAAACCAACACACTTGACTGATTGCTATAGTAAGTGCTGGCAAATTACCCAGGAACCTTTTATGTATTTTTGGCTGCTATCCCACCCCCACCTTCTCCTTCCCCAAGCTGCTACCATTCAAACCACATCCACTGTGGATTTCAAAGAAGGGTTTATATTGCCTAACCACAGAAGTCTGTGGGTTTAAAATGTCTGTAGCCTCAGGAGCTGATTAAACTGACAATTTCAGATTGGTTCTTTTCAGTACTGATACCTTTTTTTTACTTCGACTTAGAATTGTAGCCTGCTGTTCGTCATCCTGTTCCCTGCTCTGTGGCTTTGCACTGCTGTGTGCACAGTGTCTCTAAAATGCAATAAATAGGAGTTGAGCAGCCAGTGGCAGCCACCAGAAAGGCAACCACTGAGATCTTTCACTGCTGAATGGAGTTAGGTGAATGTTTTATTGGCAAAGACTACTTATGTTCTTGCTTCTCTTCCTTCTGTACAGTGAATTTAGCAGGAGCTTAGTGCACCTGCTGGATTGTATTTTGTTGGGTGTATCAAATTATGCACACCAGGAAGGACATTTTGCTTTGTCAGGAGTGGACATCTCATGTTTATCTGAGTTGACTTGTTATGTGGTTCACACTGTGTGCTCATTATACAAATGGAAATATGTTCTTACTGCTCTGGTGCATCATTGTACCATAACTAGCTCTTAGGGCCAGTGTTCAGTTTCTCCTAGTGCCCTAAGAGTTTAAACTTCACGAAACATCGTATCTATGTGTGCTTGTGGTGTTTATGCATATATGGGTAATACTTTTACCTATGTAAATGCAGACGTGCATTTTCACATGTTTTTAAGATTTGTCTCCATTATTCTGTGTAGATGACAATGGGTAAACTGTGCCCTGTATTCAGTAATCAATGAGGATGTATAGTGAAGTCAGTCTATTAAAAAACTTGTGCAACAATTGATTATTGTAGTATTTAAGAAATTTTCAGAAGGATTTCTGCATGCATGTATGTGTTCAGAGTATTTTTATCACCTGAGCATCCATGCCTGTAGGACATGGGGAAATCCTTGCCGCATGTCAGGCCATTGTGCTGCTCATGTTCAGGAGGTGAGTGCAAAGCCTGAAGCAGCCATTCTCTTCCCACCTCCTGCTTGGGAATTAGAACCAGCAATACAGGAGTTTCAGAACAGGAAAGACAGTTTTCTTATGGACATTTTATGCTTTGTTTTCCCCCCCTTCCTGCATAGTTACCCAATAGAAGCTGGGAAGTATACTGGCATGTTCCCATTTAGCTGGCTCTTTCTAGCAGTGGAGAGTCTAAAAGCTTGTTCTCTCACTTTCTCACCCCTACACCCATTCAAAAAAATCTTCTTCCTTCTCTATGTGCTACCTTGGACTATATTGGGTTTTAGAAGGCTGATGCACACCTTCCTATGGTTGCTTTGCAGCAGGGTTCTGTTGAACCATGTGTTACCTCGTGTTGTCAGGTTTCAACATTTTGAGGGCCATGTGTCACAACAACTAGTCAGCTTAAAGATTACAGGTACATCTTATAACCACTCCATTTTTGGAAGAAAGGAAGAAAATAGAAGCATATTCTGTCAGTTTTGATCTGGGTCAGGGTTTTCCAGCACTGCTGGCAAAAGTATGAAAGGCACAGAAGAGTGTATAGTACTTTGCCTGTATCTGGAATAGGAAACTATGCATTTGTTGGTGGAGAGATGCACTATGGTACTCACTAGGTGTTCCTCAGAGTGCCATACCAGGTTATGAAAGAGAGTTTGTCTGCAGGTGGTGGCTAGTATGGTAAATGTTTGGCAGTTAAAAGTGGTATTTGCCTGTGTGTTCCCATTTTCATTTATGAATGACATCAGGGTCTTTAAGTTGTGATTCTGTAATAATGAGATTCTTTGCCTTTCCATTTTTTGACTCTTTGGTAAACTGTTTGTAAACACTATGTCAAAATATTTCTTTGTGATTACATGTTGCTAACGCACATTATTGTGTTGATGTTAGTCCAGCTCTTGTGTGTTAGATCCTGTCTTGTAACAGTGTTCACGTGAAGGTTCCCTGTTCTTCTGTAGAAACTGCTTCATTTGTTCAGATTTTTTGGTATAGCTTACAAGCCTGAATGTGAATATATCCATTCAGAATTCTGGAAGATGTTTGTGCAGCATGCTGCACTCTAGGCCAAATACTTAATCTTACTGTTTCTCAGTTTGCTAATGTGTTAAATGAGGTTGATGGTTTGTTTGTGCTATGAGAGGGTTATGTAAATTCTGCATAATTTCTTGTTTCCATCTCACCTGCAGTTTTTCATTCATTGATGGAGCAGTGGAATTACAGATCAAATAAATTGCTCAGATTTCTTTTTTCCTGATAGAAAGGGAAGAAAGTGAATCAGTAAAAAAAACCCACAAAAACAAAGTCCAGCACCAAATTCTCCTTTTCTTCCCTTACTTTTATCTCACAGGGTATAACATAGCTTGTTGTCAGGTAATGATCTCTTATAGTTGTGTATTTTGTTAACTTTTCCTGTTCATTATGTGAGTACAGTGAGGAGTAGTTGTCTTTTATTAACATGACTAGTAAATTATATAACAGATTTTTAGGTGATGATGATGCAGTTGTATAGCATTTTCTAGATGAAAAGCCAAAGAATCAACCAGGATGGGTTTTTTTTTCCTTTGCTTCTACATTTTCACCTTGTGAAACGGTGTTTCATTATAGAATCCAGGCTGTTTTCTGGGGGAAGGAATTGGGTTGGATCTGGCATGGATCTTGTTGGAGGCAAAATTTTTTAAGTTGTCCTTGTGAGCTCAGCTGAGCAGTAACAAGCTCCAGACTTTTGAGTTCTTTATTGCATTGTCATAGAGCTTTTTTACCCCCTTGTGGTGGACTTTGTTAACGTCTCTCCAGGAGAATATGGGAAATCCTGTAAAAATTCCAAAAATCTCTTATGCTTCCCTGAATGGTAAATTAAGTAACATAGGAGGAGGAAGATAAAATAGCTGTATGTATCTATTTTGTATAGTCCTTTGCTCCTGAGATCAAAAGTCAGCACAAACTAGATTTCTCAAGTGTCTTTTCAGATATGTGATTTCTCTTGCTAGACAGTGACATCATTGAAATTTGTGTACTATTCTGCATGTTCACTTCTATACTTGCACTCAGAGCTAATTTTGTGGTTTTAACATACTAAATGCACCATTTTCCGTTAAGCTGGGGACAGTAAATGTGATATATGGTAGAAGCAAGCCATCAAAAGTTTGAATTGATACATTAATTATTGTCTTTGCTATTTTGCTCATTATGTGAAAAGAAAAACAAAGATACATGGATGCAGAACTTGCCCAACACTCTGTAGGGAGATGTGAAGAGGGCCTTAAGGAGAGCACAAGGCTTCAAGTGTTGATTCATTTCTTCCCTTATGTAAGAATCAACTAACATAACTGCAACCTAATGTATTTCCTTTTGTCAACAGGAATGTGCATGGTTTAGTGAAAACTATTTGGAAGTTACTGCAAATTCAAGCTATTCAACTGGGAAAAGATGGAGATGAGTCTGTTTGGAATCTGTATGGAATCAGGTTAGTTTCACATTAGTTTTATTTAAACACAGTAATAACTTTCTGTCTGATTTCCAGAAAAAAAATCAGACACAAGTTTAACAGATTAATTTAATACTGCCTTTCAGTCTTACTGTTTGTCGTGTGTTTCACTTTGTTTGCGCTCTGCAGGTAATCAAGCACTGTGAAAGGCTGCCAAAGAGGTTGTGGAATCTCCATCTCTGGAGATACCAAAACCTGGCTGCATGTGATACTGTGTAACCTTCACTAGCTGACTGCTTGTGGGTTGGACTAGATGGTCTGAGAACGTCCCTTCCAACCGCAATGATTCTCTGATTCTCTGATTTTTGTTTTGGTTAAAAGTTTTAAGGAGTTTTATAGTACAGAGGTGAGATTGCCACCATAAGCTCAAAACAGTCAATGGCAGCTGTCAGGCAGGTCAATGAAGGCTGTGTGCAGGAAAGAACAAGTACATGTCAAGGCTTGTTCTAATACAGCTGGATCATTGCTAGTAGTCCTTTAAATGAGTATTTTATTTTATTTGTGACTGTGAACCACTTCCCTCTGACTTGTTTTTTCTGCTTTATTCCTATTATCAAAGTCAAGTTCTTGACTCTCTTTACCATTAAAGTAACTGGCGTGAAAATAAGCTACTTAAAGATTCATTTAGGGCTACTTATCCAAAACTGCTTTTCATGCAATAGCAGACTTTTGAAGGGACATCTTAGTGACTTCATCCAGCTCTTGAGATACCATGGGTCAGTGCTGACATTAACAGCCACTGTCGTCTTTCCTGGAGAACATCCTGGCCTGGTGGATACCATGAACCTTTTTCAGGCTGCTTTTTATGCAGTTAAGAGGTGTTATTGTAGGAGGTTGCAGCTATAATGGCTTAATGATATAAAACAGATTGTTTGAAAAAACAGGAATTTTTAATTGAGCAAAATGAAATGGTGAAGGAAAGTGAAACAGGCTTTGGAGTGCTGGATGTGTTTTCATTCCTGAAATGCTGCATGCCTTTGTTTTTCTAGTTGTATCATATCTTTTTACAAAGTCCACACTCTTACAGAGTAGTTTTAGCTGAAAAAGCAGGCAGTGAAGGGTAGTAGGGTGAAACTGTGTTGGAAACTTTCTCTTTAGTAGTAAATAAACTTACTTAAAGTCTGCTGGTAGAAGCTAAGTTAAAGCAACTTAATCTAGGCTTTGTGTGAAGGAGAAGGTGAAGAAATATTAGTGCTTGTTTTACCCATCCACCAACCAACAGAGAAATACTGGTAACGTGCAAGGAAGATGAAATTTGGTAATTCAGAATAATTTCAAGGTAAGTACTAGAGAGCCGAAAATAAACAGCAGACTTATACTTAACCCATATGGGCTTTTTTCCTCTCTTTTGGTTACAGTTAAATTTAATGAAGAGAGTTATCAGATTGTTTGACTTAGTTCTGAATATCTAGTAGGTCAAAGCCCTGTGATTTTTTTTAATCTGACTTCTGGTTTTTTTTTAGTGCATAGAAAAACCTGTTTATTGTTATATA
>NW_008674207.1:0-547 GCF_000695815.1 Acanthisitta chloris
AATGTCAAGTATTCATTTCTAGCTTTTTCTGCTAGAAAGGACAGAAATCAGTATTAGAAAAAAATGTTAAAAAGGAAAGAATTTTTGAGTATTTTCCAAACAAAAGAGAATACTTTTCATGCAGTCTAGTAAAATTAAATCCAATAACAACTGCTATGAATATGCTTGGAAAGTGCTGATGGCTATAATTGTAAACTGTAGGTCAGTAGATTCTTTTTCAGCTTTGAAGGTTTGACAGTAGAATCCTGCAGAAGCTTTAGGTTACCATATTTTAAATCTGCAAGTATAATTCTCTGCATCTCCCTCATTTCCCCTTAACAGCAGTCATTAAAATTTGCTAACATGTCACCCTTTCTTCAGGGATCATGACAGAATAAGGAAGTAGCAGTTTTCCAGAATTTTTGCCAAAGCAAAGTTTTACCTTAATTGCTGTCAAGTAGTTATTTTTCTCACAGCTGTAAAGCAGGTGTCTGTCTCTCAGTGTAACTAGTGCTACTGTAAATTGAATGAGGCAGGCACTAATATCCCTGAAAGCTGAAACAGCTTT
>NW_008674208.1:0-11612 GCF_000695815.1 Acanthisitta chloris
GTGTGGTGGTGGAGGGTGTTCAAATGCCACCTCACTACTCCTCGGTGAATATTAATCATCATTGTCTTACAAATGAGGAGAAACCGCTACTGTCAGAATAATAATAAACTACTTCTTGAAACCCCAAGTCTCCTACAGTGGGTCGTTAGAGACGACGAAGCTCTTAGCTCTAAAATCGGATTCCTCCCACCTGCGACTTCCCCGTGTCCTGATGTCCTTAAACTCTCCGTCTTGTGTGTTATCTTTGTTCTGCTATTGGCGATACAATACACACTGGTCCCCACAAGAATGATGGCATGATTTCATCCGGGATGAATTCCTGCAAGGACTCTTCTCCGAAAAGGGGTATCTTCACTCCGGTCCTGCCCTTCTCATGATCAAGTTATCTCCTTGACTTGAAACACGGGGGAGGGACATGGGACTTTGTCACTGAATCTGGGTCAGAAGAGGAAGGCAGCTCATGTGCCCTTGCCAAGATTTTTCCTTTGGCTAATGACTTTGTCCTGTGTCAGTGAACTCACTAAGACCTGTTTTTATCTGTCGGTCCAGAGCAAATGTTGAAGAATCTTTGAATTTTACACCTCTCTGCTGCAGCTGTGAATGAATCAGTCACTTACTGAAGCATTAGAGTATATCAGAGGGGAAACAGCTCTCTGCAAATAGGGATTGCATATCAGAAAACAGCTTCCCGATATGTATTGTTCAGACAGATGTTTATTTCTCTCATTACAAAATCAAGAAACTCCTCTGCCTCATGCAACATCCTAGCATTACATCTCAAGGAGGGAGAGGAAAGTCTGAAGAAGTAAAGGTGACAGGTTGGAAAATGCAGGCAGGAAACAAGCCCTATCACCCTTCCAAGATAAAAACCTCCTTACCAAAATACAGCACCAAATAAACCACAGATCTATACATAATCAATGCTGATCTGGAACCGAACTGTTTCTCCCTGGCTTTGTGCAGATCCCAGGGCTGCAAATGCTTGTGATTACAGAGAGTAGGAGGGTCATTTTCTAACAAGGGTGCTCACTGTATCTGAGCTTCAAATTATCCAGAGAGGACAGATGGCCCTTCTGATCTTATAATGAGAGCAGGGAGTGATTATCAGCCTGAACCAAAAAATGATGCTCTGCTGACATATTTTCACAGTTCTGAAATCTGTGCTTGCACTTATGCCTCGCTTCATATCCCTCTTCATTTAATTTAGACATCGTTTGGGATTTCGGAGGGCTGTGTGAAATCCCTTCATTTATCTCTGTCTGTGTGTCTCTGTCTCTCTCCCCATGTATCTATCTAGGACATGTATACAGACACAAAACAAAGGAAAGCAAAAGGTCACTTCACAGGAACTCTTAAGCCAAATCACGCTTGGCAAAATATTTATATATAAATATATTTGCCAATAATTAAGAAGCCCAGCTGCCTTCTGGATGCCTAGATTTTATGTCTGCTTCTTGGCAGTTTTCTGGAGCTGTTGCATTCCATCTTTGCAATTACTGCGATACATGGTGAGACAGCCCAGACCCTAGCTCCCTTTGAAAAAGAAAAATCATACTTGTGTGTGTACATATTTGGGGTTTGTGTTCATGTTTTGACTACTTTTTTTCCCCTAGAAGGTTGAGTAGCAGAGCGCAGAGTCTCCTATGAGTGAGAAATAAATCATGATGGCTGAGTAAATGTAAAGAGAGATATTTCTTCCATCTGCAGATTGCCGCAACTTTTCAGCCTAAAGGCAGCCTTAATGACCTCTACACTGCACAGAAAGTGTAACAGAGAGGGAGGCCCTGGGAAGCTTCTGGTGACTGGCAGGAGTCAGATCTCCATCCCTCTTTTCAAGTCCCTCAGAGGTGAACTTGCAATTGCAAAGTTTGGTCAGTACAAACAAATTAAATCAGGGAACTATTCGGTGGTTACACAGTCATTTCAGTCTCCTATTTGCACTGTAATATTGCATTACCCTCTAATTGTCACATATACTTTTCACTCTCCAAATAAGGAAGACAAATACTGAATCCATTTAAAGTTGTACCTTTTACCAGGCTGCCCGGCTGAGAGAGGAAAGCGTTTTCAGCGTGTTCTTGCTGCCATCTACTGGTCCCACAGCTTTGAGCGAGCCCTTCATTCCTGAAACTTCCCCCTATTTTCGCTGCCGAGAAGAAAAATGTCTATGGTAAACAGTGGGACAAGCTGTGATAATGTCCCTGGAAGGCCGCCACGCCATTCATTTTAAGCATGGGGAATAACTACTTTTTAGTTACTGGAGATTTATTCACTACTTGGAACTGTGTGCATGTAACTTTGCAGACTCTAGCTCTAGATGCAGAGTGATTTTACACAAACAAGGCTATTATTTAAAATATTTGGTGCTAAGAGATTTCAATAATATATTCATTGAAGCACAACTACTTATTTTTCAGGAAAAAATTGTTTAGATATCCTACATCATTACCAATGTAATATTTCAAGGCAGCCTGTGACGAAGTTTACCTCACTTCCTTTACCCTCTTCAGTACCCATCTGAATTCCACCTCCAAACCGTGGCAGGAGGTGTGCCATACTACGTAAGTAATGTCAGTTTTGCTTTGTCTCCATTTTGTCAATGCTTTATCTAGAAAGTGCTTTGTTTTCATAGCAGCAGCATTTTTTCCTGAGGTATCATCTCTTGTTATTGTCTGTTTATTTCCAAATGACTGCTGATTTGAAATAATGACACCACCTAGTAATTTTATCCCATGAAAATCATACCATATACATAAACAACTTTTTAAAGGAATGTTTGGTTAGCAGAAATTGATAGAGTAGTACTTACTGTTTCCACCTGTAGATTGCCTGGGCCAGATCCACAAAGGGCTTAACTATCACTTGACTACTGAGGCCCGAGCTAAGTCCCCCAGGTTCCTATGATTCTTCCAGTAAAGCCTCCATAACACCCACACTGCAGATACACAGTGTATAGTGGTTGTCTGAGGGCATCAAGAAGCTTTGTCCCTTGGACCCAGCAGATAACCCAGGTCAAGCACCTCTCTCCAGAGTCCACCTGCAGAGCCCCACTCCAGGGGCAATGATTTATCATCTTTAAAATACTGCCATCTCCATGGTCTCTGGCAGTGTGACAAACTTCAGTGTTGATTCTTACTCCAAACCAGGCAGGGTATAACCACAGTTAGAAAAAAATTCTAATTCCATGTAACACAAGTCCAACTTAAGGAATGGAATTCTGATTGGGCCACATCCCTCTAGAGCAGTGATTTAGCTAAATCCTAATTCCTTTAATGACTTATGCTTTATCTTTTGGAGATAGGTTTCTGGGGTAGTCTTTATGAGTCACCTTAGTTTCTTGATTCATAATTCTGCCTGACTAGTTTAGCCATCCCCTGGCTCCATATCGCAGCTCCTGGGACACCTGACCATTGGTATCAGTGATCTTCACATAAGTGAGGTTAAGAACTCAAAATTTAAAACTCCACTTGGTGGGAGAACACCAACAGTACAAACAATGCAATGCTGAGACCTTAAGCTGTCCATGCCTTATTGTGAAGAGTCAGCTAATCAGCATGGTCTCAACACAGGGAAACTGAGATTCAGAGAGGAAATACAATGCCTTCCTTCAGGTAGCTAATCAAGGGTTAGAGCCACAACTTAGAGATTCCCATCTGGCCTCAACTTAACTAACAGAGCACAAAGGTCTCTTTAAGGATATGCAAATAATTATAATCCATATTTTGAAACTGTAGATTTTAAAATTATGACCAAAGATATGGTGATCTTCTATGATGGGGCCACAGAATTTGTAGATGGGGGCAAAGCAACTGATATAATCTACCTGGATTTATGCAAGGCATTTGACACTGTCCTGCATGATATCCTTGTCTCCAAATTGGAGAGACATGGATGTGATGGGTGGAGCACTTGGTGGATAAAGAACTGGCTGGATGGTTGCACACAGAGAGTTGTGGTCAGTGGCTCATTGTCCATGTGGAGGCCAGTGACGAGTGGTGTCCCTCATGGGCCAGTGCTGAGGCCGATACTGTTCAGTATCTTTGTCAGCAACATGGACAGTGGGATTGAGTGCACCTTCAGCAAGTTCCCTGATGACACCAAGCTGTGTGGGGCTGTCACAGCTGGAGGGAAGGGATGTGCCATCCACAGGGACCTTGACAGGCTTGAGAGGTGGGACAATGCAAACCTCATGAAGTTTAACAAAATGAAGTGTAAGGTCCTACATCTGGGCCATGGCAATGCCAGGCACACCTACAGGTTGAGTGGGGAAGTAATTGAAACCAGCAGTGACGAGAAAGAGTTGGGAGTGACAGTGGATGAGAAACTCATAATGAGCTGCAGTGTGTGCTAGCAGCCCAGAAAGCCAAGCAAATCTTGGGCTGCATTGAAAGGAGTGTGGTCAGCAGGTCAAAAGAGGTGATTATTGCCCTCTGCTCTCGTGAGACCCCACCTGGAATACTGCATGCAGTTCTGGTGTCCTCAGCATAAAAAGGACATGGAACTGTTGGAGCAAGTCCAGAGGAGGCCACGAAGTTGATAAGAGGACTGGAGCATCTCCCCTATGAAGACAGGCTGAGGAAGTTGGGGCTGGTCAGCCTGGAGAAGAGAAGACTGCGTGGAGACCTCATAGCAACTTTTCAATATCTGAAGGGGCCTGCAAGGGAGATGGAGAGGGACTCTGTGTTAGAAACTGCAATGATAGGACAAGGGGTAATGGGCTTAAACTGAAGGAGGGAGAGTCTAGGTGGGATGCGAGAAAAAAGTATTTTACTATAAGGGTGGTGAGACATTGGAACAGGCTGCCCAGGGCCATGGTGGCTGCCTCAACCCTGGTGGTGTTCAAGGCCAGGCTGGATGAGGCATTGACAACCTGATCTAGTGAGGAGGTGTCCCTGCCCATGGCAGGGGGGGTTGGGACTAGATGACCTGTAAGGTCCATTCCAACCTCTAAAATTCTATGATTCTATGATTCAATGTGCCATGAAACACGCATACCCTGATGATCCCTTCCCCCCACACACACACATACTCTGCCTATTTTGACAAAGTGATTCAATGAGATCTGAGCAGAGGAGTAGTCCGGTGTTAGGTATCTGAAGCAGAATAAGGCCTTCATTTACTGACAGAGCATCACATCCATCCCTAAGACATCTCTGAGGGTCACTCCATCTTTAAGTGCTGCTTGTTTCTGATTAAGCAATATGGTGACAGTCATACCTGTAGGAAGCAGATATGACAGCTTTTGGCTCCTGAGTGACTAATTAGCCATTCTGGAAAGTTACCTGACACCTGCTTTTCTTTCACTGCTTTGCTTTCACAGTCTGAGTTTGAATGTCCATAGAAATTCTGTCTCCGCATATACGAACATCATAATCATCATCATATTAAACAGAACATTATCTTTAAAATTATTTAGCAGGACTGATGAAAAACAGCAGGACATATTCACTGTACATTCTGCTTTGCCAGTGTGACATCCACATAAGAGCTGTGCTTTGTGATCACTCATTTTTTAATCTGAGAGCCACTTTCACTTACACTCGCAAGATGTACTTGCACTGCAGCACAGTGCTGTAACAAGGTGTATACTAGCTGCATGCATTTAACCTGTGTGCTGCTCTGAAATACCTGTGCTTCCTAGGTTGAACAGATGGTCATAGAAGATGGTGCATGATATCTCTGGTTAAATCCCTCTCTGCACATGAGAAAATTATTTTTGGGCAGTATAGCATATGATCATATGGGTCCTCTGTGACTGAGATGCAAGCATACTCAAGAACACAGCTGAAACATGCTCTCAGCTTGAGCTGTGGTGTATGAGAAAGATTTGTGTCATTTGTCACATTCCAAATGATTTGGAGATCATGGCAATGAGGTTTGTGCTGAGTCTGTTAACTAGTTTTCATGAAATAAGACATTATTATTATTATTCAAGTGCATGGTCCAGAATTTCATGTAAGTGAAGACATCAAAAGGGATTCTGCAAAGCCCAGTGGAAAAAATTATGTTATTGTTGTTTTAAATAGTGTTCAACATATGACACTGTGAAACATAATGAGTAGCCTGAACATCTTGCTGCATCACTAATTCATAGTAATACAATTCTTTTTTCCGAGACGGTTTGCAGTACTTCTTGTACTTGTAAGTAGTACTTTGAAGTCAGTCAATGCCTACTGTTCAACACCATTAACAGATTTCAAAACCAAGGGATTTTATTCTATGGAAATATTCACATTTTAAACTTTCTTTCAGTACAACAAAAAGGCAAAATTTTGAAATTTTAGGTATTCAGGAATATCTACACGAGCTACCAAAATCTTCCATTTCAGTAAGGCTGCAACACTCCATGCTGATATGGATTTCTTTTGATTTAATAATTTCAATTTTTCAGCTTTCTTAACCTAAATTATAAACCCAAAGAGAAACACTTTAAAAACTTAGAAATTAAGTGTTCCAATATTCCTTGCAAAGAACATTCACAGAGTTTTCAGCAACTGGTATTGAAATTGACAAATTAGAACATTTTAAACTGGTTCTAATTATCAGATAATAAAGTGGCTAGAAGGACAGAAGACTGACTGCTCTGCAAAATAATAATTTACACTGAAACTGATCACTCTTATTACTATGATTTATGTGCTAAAATATGTGTATGCATTAGGAAACAAGAGAACTTACATTTAATTTAAATAGTATTCAGAGGACAACTATTGAGATATTGAGCTCTTAAGAATGCCTTAAACATTACTCCATCTAAGCTGATATTCCAGCAATCAGACAAAGCACAATGGGATGAATAGGATTTATTTTTCTTATTTTTGTTTGAGAAGAGGAAAACAATATCCTGTTTACAGTCTAACAGTGAATGCTCTTTGGTCTTAAAAAACTACCACGAGGTTAGGTGAAGAAGAGAAACTTTGCCATATACCTTTTATAAATGAATTGCAAACATTACTCCTGGTACTGAACATGTGTTTGGGAATTACTCAGGCTTCCCATGTGGATCTGGCCTACTCAGTGTTCACCTGAGATGATGCAGTTAAAGAGTACGTCCTAAGAATTATCCTCTTGACAGTCAAGATCCTAAACCCTTTGCAGATCTGTGTACCCCAATGAATGGCTGCTCAAATGCTTGAAAACTTTTCCCTTCAAATTGCATTCAGAGAATTTTAAACAATTTTCATCCTATTCCTCTGAACTATATCTGGTGAACTGCCTTCCTCTTCGATTTTTCCATGCTTGTGCCAATGGAAAGCATAAAATTAAACCCTGCTTTCATAGGGGACCAAAACATCTCTATGCTAAATCTGATGCTGCAGACTGGATAGATGAATTCTGAATGAATGACAGTCTTACCCCTGTGATATGCACTTTCAGAAAATGCTTCATGGCTCATCTTCCCATCAAATATGTTGAAGTGATATCTTTTCTGGCCTCCAATGACTTCTGGTTGGACTAATCTGGTCTTAAAAATTGTAAGTGGTGTAGGAAATAGTGTGCATTTTAGAACTGAAGCTTTGACATGATACAAGTTAGACCTCATTGAGCAATCTGGATAATCATGTGTTTTATGGCTTTCAGATGTTCTTGCTGCAGCGTAAAGGTCCATAAATATTTAGAATGGGGAATCTGTGGTCCATTTATGCCTATTTTGTGCAGCATTGTTTTTCTTTATTGAAGTTTGCTGTTTCATGTATGACAGCAGCATTGTAGCTTTCAAATAAGATTTTTTTTTTTCTAAAGAGTTTCTTGCAACACAGAATCATTGAGGTGATCAGAAGATGACTTCTATTTTAACACCCACAAACTGGAAGATATCAACAAAGATTAGCTGGAGAAAAATAAAGAAATAATCTATGACAGTGTTGAGAATGATTCTCAGAATTTTAAATACTTGTTAAAGGCTTTGCTGTATTTCACTTCAATAAACATCATGCTCCAGTTACTACTTGAAACCATAGGGGCATTATCCTGTGCAGCACTTATCAATATTTTAACACGTGAAAGTCAAATGATGTTGAAACATTGAACTATATTTCCATCTGTGCAAGCTAAAATGGTACAAATGCATCCTGTGTAATGGAATACTACATCCCCAGTTACTTTCTTACAAGTGATACCTGATTCCTCTGTATTTTCTGTTGTTGTTTCCATCCCTATGATGGTGCCCAAAGGAAGACTGTCTTCTAAAATTAAAGTTTAGAGCATTTAGGAGTTTTAAACCAATCTGCTTTAAATCCAGAGAAAAAAATGCTTGGAAATTGCTATAAAAATTGGTAATTAATTTTCTGTTGCCCTCTTGGTGTTAAATCTTTCTGCACATGTGCTTTTGTGGGGAAAATGAGTATTGGTATCAAAACAAAGACCCTGAAAGTGGCTACAGCACAAATATACTGCTCCTGTGAGAGATTCTGGAAGCTTGTCCCTGGTGGAAAAATGTACTACTTAGTGGGCAGTAAGAGAAGAGTATTGCTTGTCCCATCACCTGACAGGAAACAGTGAAAGAAAGAAGGAGTGTGCTGCCGAAGGTCACACATTTCAGTGGGATTTCTCTGAAAGCTCTGGGGGGACAGTCCCAGTTGGAGATCTACAATGTGACCTCCACATGCCAAGGTCCCAGAGTTCACTGCATCAGGCACAACGGGGTGGCCTATCAAATATAATAGACCAACTACCTGGTTTCACCCCGTAAGTCTATGAATCACAAGTCTTTTAGAGGCTGCTTACTTAGCTATAGTGTTTCTCTGTCTAGTCACAGCACTACTAGGCTGCAGCAGCATCAAGCAAAACAGGCTTTTGGTTCTCCTACCCATGTCTTCTGTGCTAATGGGAGAGTGAAGTTTGATATTGTAACATTGAAGGTCTGGACTTTCTTCCCACTTGAGCTGATATCTTCCTCTAGATGTTCAGGTAGAGCAATGAGTGAAACAGAGAGTGGATGTAAACAGAAAATTGGCAGCTGTTGTTAACTGGCCATGTCCCTTCTTATGGCTATTGTTCCTTTCAGTTTCACCCGTGAGAGAAGCACTTACATAGGCATGATAATTCTCTCTCTTTGTACATTCATACTGTGTCATATGGCAATCGGTGCTTTGCAGTGTCCTGCTCACCAGCATTGGCCAGGACTCCAGAGTGCCAGTTATGCATGTCTCCAGTGAGAAATCTTCTCCGTTTTCATGGGTTTCCCAGCTTCTCACACCAGCTTTAAACTTGTTTCACTAAATATAACCAGTCACTGGACACATTTTTCTCAGGGCTTTGCTGATTTTGCTTCATATTTTTTATTCTCCTTGTGAGGATAGTTACAGTCTGTTACTGTTTAGCAGTGTTTCTTGGAATGGATTTCAGAGGGCTTCCCATCCACCTAGAAGTGACTTGATCCATTAGCCTGTAAGTGGCTGTAAGTGCATCCAGTAGAAGGGGTGCAATCATTTAGTCAATATGTTTCTTCTACTGTGTGTGCATCTAGAGCACCTTCAGAGCTGGTAAAACACTACAGCAGATACTACTGCTTCATCAGAAGATCAATCCTAGGGCAGCTCCCTTCTACCATGGGATAATCATGGTGTTGGAACATAATGTGAGTCTTTTTGTAATGTTCCACTGTTCCCATGACTGATTATAGGCTGAATATTTTCCTTGTTTTCCTCTGGATCCTGACATCTGCATTTTCCGTTTATCTGTCTGCCTGCCTTCCTGTTTGCCATTAACTTGGGTGCTTGGGCAGTACAGTTCTCTGTCATTACTGTGACTGTTTCCCTAACAGTTCTGTTGCTCTCACTGTTTTTATTAGTTGCTTCAGGTTAGTGTCTCTTTGTATTCTTTTCTATAAGCTGCAATGAAGAGTCTCAGGCAACGCAGTCATGGTGGTAGGAAATGACAGCAATGACTGGACATGAGATAACATCTCTGAGAACCTTGTAAAGGCTCATGTGGCTACCAGGACCCACCAGGGAAAATTGTTCTACCTTCAGTGGTTCAACTGGCAACTCTGGAATGGAGATACTGTGGCTTTGTGAAAGATTTTGATTTTTCAAACTCTTACAGAGATAATCAGTACATAAAATTCAAAAGACCAGATTAAGCATTTGAGCTTTCAAGAGGATCAAAGTTAAGCATAGGGCCTTCTTAAAAGGAAGTCTGGCCTAGGATTTGTGACATAGGTGATTAGACAACTTTAGCTCAATGGTAAAATAAGTCTTAGATCAGCTTTTGATTGTAAATGGTCAATATGGTAAATAAATTATTTTAACCAAGATTGGGGCAGAGCTGTGGTGCCTGAGTGTCTCATTGATGTAGGACACAGAGATAATGCCAAGTGGGGTGTGTAACACCAATATCAAGTGTTTCATGTTTGAGGCCCAGGTGACCCTGGCTTCTGTTTGCTATGTACCCTACAACTGATGTTGCCTGAAGATTTACATGTGGATGTCAGTTATCCCTGCTAGGTAAGTAAGTGATGAAATGACTTGTTAGACATTATAATACATCCCAATGGACATGCAGTATTTCAGTTGGGCTTTTGTAACTTTTCCTCCCAAAGAGAAGATACATATCTTCACATTCTCCTATAACTATCTTTCATGCCTAGCTTGGTATACAAACTGCATTCCTACTTCCACGTTTTTACAAAAGTTTTGATCTGGAAATCCAGCATTGTTAGAAGTGTGAGTTCTCTCACACAGGTGATTTTTTTTCAGTGTACTTTGTATAATAGGTATGCTATGTTTTCTTGCTCAGAACGTTCTTTTCCTTGATGTGAAACTCCATACACCGACAAATGTCATGCTCTTTAATATACTACAAGTAAAGCAATTTTACCCTGAGATAGCAGATGGGATTCAATGTAAATAAATGCAAACAGATACAGAGAAAAAGCAGTCCATATACAGTGATGGCTCAAATCTACACCATACCCTTGACATGTGGGCCATTTCATATGTTGTTCTGAGCCCCTCATCTCCAAAAGAGTATAGCAAAGCTGGAAAATGTTCAGAGAAGGATGACAAGACGGCCAGTGTATGGAATAATATTGTATGAGAAATAAAGGTGGAAGATTCAAAACAATCAGAAGTATTCCCTTACAAAATGTATATGGAAACTGTAGGAATGCTCTGCTGCAGGATACTGTGAATGGTGTAATCTGACCTCAATTCAGGGAGAGACAGGGAAAATTACCAGAGGAGGAGGCCATCAACAAGGATTACTAAACACAAATTGTTCTGTATCTGGAAGTCCCCGAGTAGCAAGACGTTGAAATGTAGTTATGTGTCTTCTCTCTTAGAGACAAGTTGCTGGGCTGGATGGATCTTTGCTTTGATTTACTATGGCCACTCTCAGCATTTATATTAGAGGGCTCCATATTTTTAAATAAAATGACAGCTGCGCAGTAGCTGCCCATTAGCTAGTCTTCCATTCTAGTTTCTGGCCAAAAGTGAAAAAACATATTTGAGTCCCTTCCTTTTGAACCTGGCAGCTGTACCAGGGTCTTCCATTTGTGCCTGGAGTCATGAGCAACAAAACACATATTCAATCTACAGCACAGACTCTGCTCTAAAACATTTGGTTTTGTGCCAACAAGGAACAATAATATATTTTGAAATTTTTAGTGC
>NW_008674208.1:11640-18586 GCF_000695815.1 Acanthisitta chloris
GATGCCTTCTCTAACAATCTCTTCTGCAAATGTGTTTTACCCAAGTTCAGATGGAAGAAAGATCCAAAGCCTTACCTTCTTCATTTCCCTCTCTGCTTAAAGAAACTGCTTTTGAAGGACTAGGTGGCTGTTTTGGTCAACCATTTTGGAGGTATTAGGATGGGCTTTGGGACCCAGACTAAACCAGAGTTTATGGAGTTTCTATACAGTCGGATATCACTTAGTTTGGCAAGATCGTCCCGCACCTGGAAAGGTAGGCAATAAAACTGCAACCTGTTTTCTACCTAACATATGGTATCTAACCCCACTAGAGGCTTGTGCTTGGCAAGCAAAGCAAAAACACTGCAAATTTGATTTAGGCACATATTCAATAGTAGTCATATGGTTTCCACACGCTCTGCTTTGGAGACAGGCCAGTGTGCATAAACAAGGGGATATATAATACCAGTAGTATGGAATTCTCTTCCTCTTTTCAGCTTTTGATAAAAATTAGGTGTTTTTGTTCAGGAACACAAACCATTCCTTCTGGCAAAACAACCTCCAACTTCTGGCCTTCCATTCGTCTTCCCTGCATGTATAAAAGAAGTTATGAGGTCTAAAGGATCACAAAAAGGACAGAAAAATACATTCATACACTGTCATCTTTATTCATATTTTGTTCACTTCATTATTCACTTCATTATTTATTGCAATAAATGTTATCTGCAGTATGTAGAAATCCTAAAGCAATGGCAGCTGTAAGGAGCTGGCTGCTCTGGAAATAAGCCATACTGGACATCTGTGTTTGAGTTTTCTCTGCCTCAGTTTACCTACCTAAAAAGAGGAAAGGTGATCTGCTTGGCTGGTGCATTTTGGGATTAAATTGGTGATTGGAAAAATGTTTTGAAGTTCCTGTTTGAAAGACAGAGTGCATTTGTGAGGTGTTACAGTGTTTAAACAATGTGTGATAACACACAAGTTTAAGTTATTCATTGCACTATGTAAAAGCAGTGCATTAACCTTTTGGATCGAATCACAGTTTCAGCTTGGGATGGATTAGAGATCTCTCTAAATACATTAATACATGCAAACATAACCAGACTGATGAATCTATTTACTCAAGAGACAAGCTGCCATGGTGTCATTGTCAGCAGGAGCCAGAAAGCAAAGAGACTGAATCAAGACAGTGGTTACAGCTACTGTTAAACAATTCAACAGCTTGACATTTCTTCTTCCTCCTGCTCTACTGTCTGAAGGCAAACTGTTACCTGAGACATGAACTGGAGCATTCAGGCAATGTCATATTTCATACTATTTCATGCTTACCTTACTGTCAAAAGCTCCAAAGACTACGTACTTTTATTCCATCCTTGAGTTTGGAAGCTTCATCCATTTAATTACTACACTTGAATCTGAGTGTTTCCACTGAATTGACAAGAGTTGTTAATAGGCTGGCCAAGATTTGGTCATGAATATTTTGAAGAATAATTGTGAGCTATTCACAGGACAAGACTGGTCCTGTGAATTCATATACTAAAAATCTTGACTTTATTTGGGATCTGTGCTTCTGGACACACTGAAAAATAATTCACTAACAGCAAAGAAGCTTCAGAGGAGCCCAGCTGCATTCAGTCATGTGGCTGGTGAGTCTTCAGGTGGAACAACTGTCCTGGGGTCTGTGGGTTGAAGAAATGCAATATATTGATATGAGCACCCCTTGACAGAACACCAAACCCAATCCATTTGCTGGCACTGGACCCTGTCTCAATCACACCATGTTACTGAAGCTGGATTGAGATGTCAGTGTTCAGGAAATTTCATCCAAACAGTGGGTTGGCATGGAGGCTGGCGTGTGGCCTCAAGGTACGGAGGATTTGAGTTCTGATGAGATTTCTGATACATCTCTGTAAATATCTAAGCTATTTGTTACTGCATCTCCTTAAAGCGATATCCTTGTTGTCACATTGTTGAGGTGTAAGGAAACACAAGGACCATAAAACAAAATCTGAAATTTGGGATTATGAAGCAAGGTTCTTAAATCGCACTTGGGAACTGATGTGAAGCTTAATTTACAGGTCAGTCTGGTCAGCTGTTGGTCCTGGCATCATCTTACATCATATGCCCACACTTTTTCTGACAGTTTGGCCCCTATGACAAGGCAAGAGATGAAAAGAAATCCTAAAGAAACTCTGAAATGTATATTCTTCCATGTTTTTATTTGGAAAGAGGGAAGAGATGAAGATGAACAGCTCCTTGCCTCAGGAGCCTTACTGCCTGAGAGCACTAAAGCTTGAGGCAATTCTCAGCATAGCAGTGAGGCTACCACCATCAAACAAGGTGGCTCTGAATATACCACTGTTGGATGTCAAGGCAGATGGGTTTCCAGACCAGCCATTGTGTCCTGTTACGATAACAGACCTGTAAAAAGAAAAAATATAGGCAGGGGTTGTGTAATCCTCAGGGCTCAGGAGGAGACCAGGGAAGAATGATTTGGTTTTCTGATGAAAAGTAGCTCCAGGGACTGATGGTGCTTCCCTCGCTGGCACGATAAGGGGATTCTCTACAAAAAACATACCCACGCCTCTTTTATACACACTGTATTGATTATGGCCACTGCACCTAGCCTCCAGGTTCTGGGTGGTGGAGGTGAAACTCTTTCCACAGCACTGAAAATTTTCACTCCTTGCCACATTCCTCTCTCAGGCTGCTTGCTGTTTGGAAGGTGACAGTACAGGTTCTGTTGGCGAACGAGCATTGTTAAATACACTGTACAAAAGTGTGCGTCTGAAACAAGCATTTCAGCATCTCCCTTCCCTGGAGACTCAAACAGAAGTCAAAGTTGTGCATGTGTGTGAAAAACAAATGTGCATCATGGCAGCAGGACACAAGGAAGGGATCTTCCACAGTTATACTTGACAACAAGGGTGACAACGATTTTGACACTTCTGCAATGCCTTTCAGCTGGATATACTACAGAACAGTGCAAGGATGGAAACTCTCAGAAAGGGTTATAGTGAGAAACAAAAAAGTTAGCTGGGAAGATGAAAGTCTTGCAAACAACACTTCTTAAGCATTTCTGGGGTGGGATGTATGCATATCTGCATCACAGGCTTGGGAGCTTTCTCCCAATGCATTTAATTAAGAACTTCCCAAATTTGAAGTATTCCCCACCATTTTTTGTTCACTGAACAGAGAGCATCAGCCCAAAACATGCACATGCACTCATAACAGGTAAAAGTGAAAAGGCCATAAATGCTGTTGAAGTATAAATCTCTGTTACTTTTGCTTTTGAGAATATTCTTCCATATATCAAGATCTCTCTAGTGCAGATGTAAACATGGGTACAGATTTTCTACTGGAAGAGTGCAGCTATCAGCAGAGAACTGGACCAGGGACATTCCATCCCTCCTTTATTGATATATCCTATTGCAATACACCCTTCTCAGCTGTGCAATGCAGAAGAAGCCATGTACAGAGGCACCTGGCTGTACAACTTCAGTGTTACGAAATTTTTTAGCAGTGATTTTTCATCTTCTATGCCCAACAATTGGGAATATAAGCTACAAACGACAGCTTCAAATCTTAAATATCTGAAGACTGTTCTCCCCATCCTTCCCCCTGCTAAGATTAGCAAAGTTTGTAAGAGAACTGCAGCTAGGTGTGATGGTGCATGAGGAGGCTGCACAGGCACATAGTGCAGGCAGAGTGTCTTTAAGGTACAGCTTGCTCAGGTAGCCTCTTTGCCAGCTAGCTCAGTCATTTCACATCACACCTGTGCTGAGTCCTCTGCATTTCAGGCTTTGCTTGTCCCTGATGGAGACTGGGTAGTGATTTTGAGGCTTGACATAACACTAGCACCAAAGTGGGTTGCTCAGGTCTATTTAGGGAGCCAAAAGATAGACTGTAGATAGAAACTATCAGATGTGGTTTAGTCACCAGAACCATCTCTTTTGTTCACAATAGCTGCTACCAAGTCCTCCTTCAAAACTATCTACGTGGTGGTTAAAATAGATTTAAATATCCTTTCATAGAGCTTTCATTGCCTTTCCAGACAACTCATCTTGTTTTCTACCTTTGTTTCTAGACGTTGAGAAACTAACTTTCAGCTGCCAGTTCTCCTAGTTTTTCCGCTCATTTGCTGCCATTCTTTCTCACAGCAAAAATACTCTCTATACCACTTTCCAGAACAGCTTTTTCCATAAAAGAATATTTTTTGATACTTCCTCCAGAATGCTCCTTTGTGGTCAATGCTATTCTTATGCTTATATTCTTAACTTCCTTCTCCATGTGCTGCTATACTCTTAGACTGTCCTGGTGGCAATGTTGCTTGACACTTCTAAAACTCAGCTTCAGGTGTAACTGCTTTCTGAGAAATTATGTTCCAAGCACATTCATAAGCATATCCTATCTGTACAACTGTGGGATTATTTTCCCTATTGACCAACAATCCACATTTTAAGTACCTTGCTGAACACTTTAGTTCTCACTTTACTTTTTGGCACCAGCACTGCACACGAGTGGCTGTGAGGTGAAATCTACACTGACGAAGAGGGTGTGCACAGTGGCAACATCAGAAGACCCAGTCCTCTGAGCTTTCACAGGACCACAATTTAATCTAGGTGAGTTAAGGGTGCTAGTGCAATGATGGTCTCAGCCCTGGCATGAAATTTATCCATAGTGATTAGGGAAACTATCATTTGGGCTATTTTGGCACATTAGGCACTTCGTAAAGCTAAATGAATCCCTTATCCCCATATAGCTCCACACCGTCTGTGAATCTGTTCTGGCCAGCTGCTTGTACTTACTGTCATGCAGTCTGTCCTATTTATGCTTCAGTGTGCTCTGTTCTGCATAGGAGATTATTTGTCTTCCATGTTAAAGAGTTTTATTTGCTCTTGAGGTCTCATTACAGTATTGGTTTCTGACACAAACACATACAAAATCCCAACAAAGAATGCAAACTCAATTTCTTCTCTGACAAAGACCAAAATTAGTATAAAAGCAGCTTTATTTTTGTTGGAAAATGTAGAGGGAAGAAATATAACAGATTAGGCAGTGACATGTGAGACAAATGGCCTAATTAATGGCTCATCATTCCAGGGATTGTGTCAGCAGAGATAGTTATTTTCTGTAGCATTTATTGAGGAATTTGCTGGTGTTATCCACAAAAACATCCTGAACAATGAACATTCTACTTTTTAACTGAATTCTCACACAAAACTTAAAGACAGGTACCAAATGTAGACACCTGGACTTAGCAGAAGTGACTTTCAGAGGAGTGTAAAATGCAACCCTGAAAATCAGGCCATTTCCTTATGGACAACAATATGAAATAGGGCCCTTAAAATTCATGAGCTCTGAAAGAGAGAGTTGCCCACTCTGACGCTTCCCCCACAAAGAGCTGTAGTTATGCCCATGTTCATCAGCATGTGAGGATTTTAGGGCATATACTCTCTATCTGGTTCTTGTTAATAAAACAAGAACCTCCTGTCTCTGCCCATGTGGAGTAGACTAGCTGAGCACTATCCAGCCAGGGTAAAAGAATAGTCATTTGGGAATCTACAGGGTTCTTAATTAAGAGGAGTTTAACATAGAGTTAACAGGCTATTTCTGGGATACCAGGCAAGGCTCATAGCCAGCTCCCCTTGTATTTTAAGGACAAATGTGTGCCGAATCCTTTTAGTCTCCATTAATAACCCAGCCAAAACCAATGAGGTCTGAGTACATCCCACCACAAATAATTCATGTTCCTACTCCTTATAAGGACAGAAGATGCAAAGGAATGAGGTGGGATAGAGTTTCTGCAGTTTGCTGGAGCTTAAAGATGCAGATCCCATTTCTTATGAGAAATTAAAGGCAACTAGGCGCATCAGCATTTTTTTAAATCTTTCTGTGGTCCTGAATCTCAAGACCACAATTGCATCTAAAGTCAATAGAGCTGAGCATCTGTCTGAAGATCTAAACCTTAGGGAGAATATTCCAAAGCACCCAAAATATCAATTTCCTGTCAATACTGCATATAACCTGGCTGATTTCCACAGAAGAGGACACAGGTTTTGCCATCTACTACCATGAAACATGGGGAGTGATTAATTTGTTACAGGCTGTATACACCTATTAAAACTCCGTTCTCAGTCTGTTTCTCCACCTGGACATCAATGCACCTAGTTCAGTGCTCACAAATTCTAATTCTGCAATTAACAAATGTGCTTGTATCTGTGTGCAAAAGCACTCATGGAAATGTGAGAGACTTAGCACAAGTTTTTCCAAGCATTACCATTCAAACTTCAAAAATCTGGTAGCAATGTCAGTCATGAGGTTATCCAGCATCAGATTTTTTTTTAAAGCACTTGGACGCGAAGGTCTGTAGTCACCTGTGAACTCAGAAAACCTATTTCTGACATGAATTCTAGCACAGAGAGAGGAAAATTGGTTCAACGGCAGCCTTAAATAATGAAACATGACTAAACAGGAGTACATTCTTATTAGGAACCAGTTGTCTGTCCTACAGAAAGCAGAACATGCTAATATATGTAACCATAAAGACAGACTCCAAAATATTTAAGTTCATGAGCAGAGGTGTTGACAGTTAAATTGAACTTCTGGCAGGCATTTGCAGCTTGTGAGGGAGAAAACAGCAACTCTTCAGCTTTCAAAACATTTACCAAAGATAATAATTACAAAGCCACATAGTTTTGGAATGACTTTCATTTGTCAGGACAGTTAACAGCAGTGGGAAGCAAAGCCAAGAGAAAAGCCAAATGCTAGCAGGAAAATACTGACAAATCACTTGATGTAAAGTTGAGCCTTGTAGTATGACAAAAGACCACAGGACCTGCCATCTAGTCCCAGCAGGCCCACACTGAATCTGTTATGACTCTGACCTGGGGAGGAACCAGGCTGCAATGGGATTGTACCAAAGAGTGTGGTGCAGCCCTGGGGCAGGACGTCCGGTCAAACAGGATCT
>NW_008674208.1:18602-23397 GCF_000695815.1 Acanthisitta chloris
GAGTGGGTATGGGTAGGACTGCATCATGTCCCAGCCAGCAAACAGAACTTGTGCTTCATGATGACAGGGTAAAGGAGAGAGGAAGGAGGTTTTTGGGAGTAGACAACAGGGATAACCACCCCTGTGAGAAGGGAAGTGTCTGGGGTATTATACTCTACTGTTTGATGGAAGCAGAAAGTGTATCACTCAGTGGATTTTTTCCACCTCGTGCCTTGGCATCCAGCTTCAACTACCTTCTGCTTCCTTCACTATGCCCTCTCTGGACATCCCTCTAGGCTTATTTCTTCAATCTTGTGGCAAAAACACCTGTTGGCAGCCAACTATCCAGAGCCAGTGCACCTCTTAACAGGTTTTTAATCTGGTTCTCATTATAGCCACTGCAGCCTGCTGAATTTAACACAGGCTCAACAAGCCACCCCACTCTGCAGGTATGTTTGCAAAAGCTGAACTTATAATATCAGCTCTGGACGATGTGAATTTGGGATGTTGGTTCATTTGTATATGTATTGCAAAGAGTTATTGCTTACCACCTCTATTAATTTCTGTGCAAAATAAACATTGGAGCTAAATGGAGGAGGAGACGGGTGAACCGATTTAAGGCTAAATAACCTCTAGCAATTTAAACTGGTTGCAGATACAATTTAGGTTGCCTGTATTTTGTTTTTCAAGTTTTTGCTTTTAAACTCAGCTAATGCTGAGCAGTGTTGGTGTTCTTCTGCTTTCTGTCTTGAAACAGATCCAGAAATAGCAAAATATATTGCAGAAGAGGCTGTTGAGAGAGGAGGTCTGGGAGTATAGAAGCTAGAGAGAAAGAAATTTTGTGAGTGAATCTGTTCGTATTAATTTTCTGCCCTGATTATGCAGATCTAGGAATGTTTCAATAAGCCTGTACTATTTGCAGTGGAGAAAGAAGTCAGCCAGGATGTAGACCCTCTGACCGTATAAACAACAAAGGTTACCCATAAGATGTTACTCTTGGGAGCAATTCACAGCTGTAGCAGCTGCCACCAACTTCGGTAGCTGCTCAGCTGAGGAGACTATGTTAGCACTGACCACTCTATTAGCAAAAGTTATCATACATTTGTTGCCAATATGTAGCTCAAAAAACAGAATGTAAAAATCTTCTCATCTTGAAGTCAAGCCACTAGCTATCTTCGGTGCATCATAGTAGACACAGTATGAGGACAAAACTCCTAACAGATACTCTAGTCAAATACTTCACATGTGGATTTCTGAGCATGGATAAACTGTAGTGTCTTGCCTAACATAGCACAGCCTTGCCATGATTTGCCAATATCAACAGAAAGATGTTGAGGTGTTACCATAGTACTTCCTTTTTTGCACTTCAGTAAGTAGTTAAAAGGAATATTAAACCATCCAGGCTCCATGGTTATTCTTTTTTAACATTTCTGGAAGTGATTCTGCAGATAGATGATACCAGTGTCGTGCTGGAGTGAGGTAGAAACTCTTCTGGTAACTGCCTGTCCTTACAAAAAAACGTTTCAGCTTGTAGAGAATACCTGGCTTCAGAGTCAGCACAAACAAAGCTGGAAGTTTTGTTCATTGAACAGATGTTAAAAAACATAAGACAATTACAGCTCCTTTAACTCAGCCTTTTTGTGTTGAAAGCATTATGACATTTACATAATTATTTATTATGGACTTCTGTGGGTGCATTGCAGTATGTCCCACTGTTGCCGCATCTCCTGTGAAATGCCATCACAAGTACATGTAGGCAGACAGAACAAGACATTGTATACGGTCAGATAACTCTCCTAGGCTAGTTCCTAAATATGAGGTATTTTCTAAGGTATGGCTTTGCCATTCAGGAGTTCTGTGTTTCTGAAAGATCTCATAGATCTCATTTAATCCACAGAAGGCCAGAGTTATGAACAGTTAAATTTGTCTTTAGGCAAATCTCCCTCAATCATGTACCAAGGCCCTTGATGATTCTGGGACTAGTCAAAGATGATGCTGACAATGGTGATAATTTTCTGGAAAAGGAATCGTTCACTTGTGATGGAGTTGGCCTTTCAGACTCATATATTTTGTGGCAGAAGAGTAGGTAACAGTCATCAACATGCTTGGCCCATATCAGCAAAATGAGTTTGGACCAAAGTCCAAAGAGCTTGACTGAAAACCTGTATCACTTTTTTTTTGAGCTTACTATATTTCACCATTGCTTTTGTTTTACTTTGAGTAGACCTTTTGCAAATGGAGGGGAGCATATCTGCACAAAATTGAGGGGATGCAGGCTCTACACACCAAAAATCTATGCTTGGCACAGCATGGAAAGATGCATTTTAGATTCCGTGCTCAGTCACATCTTCCACATATGCATATAATTTTCTGTACTATTCTATCTGTTCCCACAGTGACTGTTCTCCCTCTTTAATCAACCCCACCAAACTCTTTTCTTCCAGTGACTGTTCTCCCTCCTTAATCAACCCCACCAAACTCTTTTCTTTGGTGCTAATCCTGCTGTCTTCACTCACCCAGATACTAGCAACCCAGCACTGCATGATGAGCCATCAGTCTCACTCACAGAGACCCTGTGGCTTTTTCTCCTGCTCTGGGAAATTACTGTGTTTAGGGCAGGCAAGTGACCATCCAGGCAACTTCCATGCAGGCAATGTCCAGGGAGCACAGACCCCCCTCTGTACATGTGCAGGGAGGACCAATGTCAGACAAGCTCCACAGGGCACATTTCAGCTACATCTGAGCTTCCTTTCATAGGTTTGTTGTCTGCGTGACTGATGTGCCTGGTATCAAGGCAGCTTTGGAGCTGCCCTTAGCACACAGTGGGGATCCACCCTCAGGGCTTGGTGATCCATCTCTTCTAATTATTTCTAGAGAATTACACAGATGAAGTGTACAGGCGTGATAAGACTTACCATGGATTTAAGGAGCACTTATGTGTGGCATGGGGAAGCTGTGGGAAACTACATTCTGCTCAAAATATGTACAGCAGGAACGGATCCTTTCCTTGAAGGGATCTAAAAATACCCCCTGTCACTATAATCTAGTTCTGTAAACCCTCTCCATAAGCTATTAGGGGACTGTATATATATATGGAAGGCTCAGGACTAAGGTTGCCAAGGTCATATGGTGATTATAATATATGACTTATTAATTCTATTTTTGTTCCACATCACTGCAACAGTGCCTTAAAAGCATTTTGCCCCTTTCTCTCTTTCCTTTCTTCCCTTAATTCTCACGTCATCCTGGTGCCTTCATACATGAAGGCTGAAATAGTTTTTCTTTTCAACTTCATGTCATGATGACATCAGGATTGGGACTCCACAGGCTCACACTGAAATAATTGATGCTATTTGCATTTCACATTCTAACAGCTTCATAACAAGATCTCTGTAGACTTGCACTGAAATTGTTTTCCCACTGAAGTCTTACAACACAGCAGCAATATAATGACATTTTAATGGGATCCCTATAGACTTGCCATGAAATTGTCAGGAGAAAATAGTGGTGATGTTAATTGAATTGGGAACAAACATTGTTAAAATCGAATGTGAAAAGTAATCGCTCTCTTAGAAGAATCACACAAATTTAGGTGCTGATCCCGTGAAGATGTGTACATGGGAGAAATTTTGCTCATTGAACCAATCCCCCTTGAAATTTACTTCTCTGGGGAATAAAGCTAGGACCTAGAAAAAACAAATTCAATCTATTTTCTGCTTTCATAAACAAAGTGGTTAACCTAAAGACAACAATCAAAGACTTAACTGTGACATTTCCTATGCAAGCCTGTGCAGATGCTAAGCAGAAATTACCTGAAAAGCTTGGCACTTGACATCATGAGTCCCCTAAGCATGCATAAATACAGTAACAGTTGCTTAGCTGGTAAAGCCCTTGGGTAAAACCATATTTATAATGAAGCTACTAGGAATTGTGTCACTGACTGTAGTAGAGCTAGTTTTCCATTCCCAGTATCACCTTCCTGCAGCTCCCAAAGGCTCAAACACACACCTGCTTTACAGGCTAAATCTACAGAGAGGAAGGCTGTTCTTTTTAATCCTCCTGTTTTTCCAAAATGTAGGAATGTGTTTGAGTGAAGATTTTATCTTCTATTTCCGGTGTGATGAGAAAAAGAAAATTGCTTTAAAAATGAACAATTCTCCCATCATCATCTGAGTGTCAGACTTTGGAGTTCAGCTATTTCAAATTTCAAGAGACTGTTGGAGTGGGCAGTGCCACCTGACTGTGGAAATCTGGGTGAATGTCCTGACCTTACTCCCTTGCCTATAGCACTGTATAGAAGAATTACACTAACATCTACTGTCAGTTTTTGAGTGGGTCATAAAATAGTCAGCTCATAGACAAAAATAATCCTACCTGATCAGAAGGACCTAAAACTGTTACATCCAACATACTGAGTCCTATCCAGAAATAAAGTGTTTTCTATTGGGGATATTTCTGAGAGCAGTTCCTCATAAGCAGAGCCACATGTTGGCAGGAGGTAAGAAGATCAATACACAAAACAAACCATTAGCAATGATAAATTATTCCCTTTTTCTCAAGAGAAGCCTAGTATCATTGATCTGTCATGGTATCTGTGCAGACCTACTCCTTGGATGAACAAAAGACTGAATGATAAAGTCCTGATAGGAGGCCTGATAACTCAGGAGATTAGTGCAGGACTGCTAGGTGAGCTCTGGACTAGGGGTTCAACCTGCCTTTATGGAAATCAGATCAGAACTTTCACAATCCACTTCAGCAGAAGTAGGAGACATTCTTACACCTAGTAAAACCAAAACTAGGAACTGACGTATTAGGG
>NW_008674208.1:23413-24336 GCF_000695815.1 Acanthisitta chloris
AACCATAATTTTGTCTGTGTTTGAATTCAGCTCAAATATTGCATTCCTTTCCAACATTTCATACAAAAAAAAAAAAAGATGCAGTTTATCACACATGCACAGATACACAGAAAGGAAAGATAGAGGTAGGGTAAAATGTTTGATTTTTCATAGGAAATGCTTCTGTTTAAGGAGAAATTGAAAAGAACCTTAGTTTGCATTAAGGACTGAAGGGGATGGAGGTCATAAGGAAGGTGAAAAGTGTAGATACAGTCATTATTTCTAAAATCACAGGGACACAGAGACACCCAATGAGAATAATTGCCAAATATAAGATGAAGTGAAAGAACAACTTTTTCTCACACAACATGGAACTAGACTGAGGAACTCCTTGATGCAGGATATGGTAGATGCCAAAAACCTGCGGAAAGTCTGTAAAATCATGGAGGATAGGTCTACTGGTAGGTTTTAAGAATGGTGATCTGAATGCAACACTGAGCTCGCAAATTCCCTCATCCATAGCTGGATAGATGAACAAGGGAGAAGGGCAGTATGTACCTGCTGTAAATCCTACACTCTGAAGTACTCACTGGAGTTCCTGTCATGGTACAACTAGGCACACTTGGCTGTGGTGGGACTGAGTGCAGCTGAACTGAAGTATTACAGGGTGTTGTGTGATGTAAGTCAGCATTCTGTCAGAGCTGGACAAGTTGTCTCCTTGTCAAACTGCTGCTTCATCCAGCACTTCTGTGCCTGTCAATTCTACCTGAATAATGAGGACTTCAGAAAGCAGGAAATGTGACTGACATCGGGCTCACACCTATGTACTCTTCAGATGGTCTGGAAATCATCCTGATGTGGCAGAGATTTGCTTCCTATGATGTTTTCTCTGTGACCAAAGAGAGAGTTTCAAGCAGAAGGTTTACCACTCCATTACTCTTTCC
>NW_008674209.1:0-318 GCF_000695815.1 Acanthisitta chloris
GGGACACTGCCGGGATATAGTCGGGATACTGCTGGGACAGTACCGGGATACTGTGCCGGTCTATAGCCGGGATATTTTGCCGGGACACTGCCGGGATATAGCCGGGATCTGCCCTGGGACACTGCCGGGATATAGCCGGGATCTGCCCTGGGACACCGCCGGGATATACTCGGGATCTGTCCTGGGACACCGCCGGGATCTGTCCCGGGACACTGCCGGGATATAGTCGGGATCTGCCCTGGGACACCGCCGGGATCTGTCCCGGGACACTGCCGGGATATAGTCGGGATCTGCCCTGGGACACCGCCGGGGTCTGTC
>NW_008674209.1:627-4180 GCF_000695815.1 Acanthisitta chloris
GGGCTGTGCATGTGGCTGCTGGAGGTGTCCGGGCAGCAGCGCCCGCGGCAGACAGGTACGGGCTGCATGGAGAGGAGCGGCTGCAGCCCATTCCCCATGTGCTGGGCTAAAGGTACACCCACCTTCTCTAGATATTTATACAGATATCTCTCTCTATCCCCCTCTCTTCCCCCTCTAGATACTTACACATATCTGTCTCTCTATTCCCCCTCCCTTCTCCCTTAAATCAGTATTTTACCACCTGTGGGTCTATAGGTTTGGGTTTTTTTCCTATCAAGGAAAAGAAAGCGAAGCTAGAAAATAAAATATTCTGGTCATGCTCTGGCAGTGCGGAGCTGCCCCTCCGCAGGAGCTGCCTTCACCTGACAGCTGGGATGCTTCGGGTTTTTTGGTTTTTTTCCTCTCTGCCTTGCAGAGTGATTTTTAAATGAAAGAAGGCTTGAGCTGTTTGGTTTGTGCTTGCACTGATCTGGCGGCTTTGTTTGTGATCTTTGAGCGTCTGAAGCCGCTGAGAGGGTGATTGTGCTTTCGCTCACCTTTTGGAAGAAAGTAGTTTTTAAGTGTCTTGTCGTAAGTAGCATTTATAGTGGAAAGCTGATGTCTTTTTACTTGCTGTCTCAGAAGTTGCCACCGCTGTTATTCACTCCCCAAACGGACAATAAGTTGCCCCAGAGCATGCATTTATTACAATGAGAGGGTTGGACTTGAAGTTGAGGCTTAACAATACTTAGCTGGACATGGGAAACTCATTCACGTGATAATCTTAATTTACATCCCAAGACATTAATATTTACCATATTATAATCCAAACAGTGTTTGTATGTTGGTGGTGTGGCTGTGAGTGTACAGGGATTAAACTTGAAATTCTCTTAGTAGCCGAAGAATCAAATCTTCCTTAGATGGAAAACAACTGTAAAAGGTTGAGTGTTGCTGGTCGTAAGCATAACTTTCCTTGTGTTCGCTTTCATGTCAGTGTACTTTCCTTTTTGGAAGAGAAACTGGCAGTGAAGTATTGTGTCACTGTAATCTTGGAGAACCGGCAGGCAGTTACTTCAGAAGTTCAGGAGAAACATATCTGAACTAAGGATTGGGTGGCCGTAAGTGATGATTAGTTGTCTTGGAAAAAATAGCATTAAATTTATTTAGAATTTTTATTGTCTCGTTATTTGGAGGACACACGGAGGAGCATTTAACAGTCTTTGTCTTGCCTGCTTTCTGCACCTTGCTGAACTGTTCAGGCTAAACTAGTGTTTGCCACAGGTTGATGTATTATAGTAGCACATCTAGTGGAAATAACTTAGAAGCTGCAGAACTTGGAACATCACATCCTGATATTGTTTCGTGCAGTACAGAACCTGTCAGCTCACTGAGGAATAATAGTTAATAGGCAGTGAGTAACAGAAGCTGGAAACAAAGTTGAAACAGAGTGTGCTTTGCTTTTAGTAAAGCTTGTTTACTGTGAAGGAGTAATAATAACTCTGCCAGATCTGCTTGGCATAAACTGGGTAACAAAAGCATCAGATGAAATTGGGATTCATCTCCTCGGACTATTGCTGAGCTCAGGGTGAAGGTACCTCCCAGAGAATAAGTAACTTTGAAAAGTAGAGAAATAAAATCTTTTCAAAGCACAAGCAAGTTGTTGCCAATCTGTAGTTAAGGCTGGTTCTGACTGGGGTGTCAGTTTTCTGCCTCCTGCTCCAGCCCCAGGGGATGCTCACAGCAGGGCTCACTGCTGCTTGCATTGGGCCGTGATAAAAGGTATTGATTCCCCATCCCTGCCCCAACTCCAGCAACTCAAATGAAGGAAAAACGATCCCCCTTCTTCCTCTGGTCGCCTGTGAGGTGTTGTCAGGACATAACTACAGGGAAGATTGCTTATCCAGCCTCCTCTGCCCCGAAAGACTGAGCAGCCCTGTAATCTCTTCCCATCCCTGCTGGGGGGAGAAGGGGGACACCAGGAGTTGCGTAAGAGGACAAAGGCACCGGAGTCTTCGCAGCTGCCAATTGTGATGGTTTCTGGAAAAAGCTACATCGCAGCCTTCCCCAAAAAATAGGACAGATGAGAAATAGCTTGAGCTATATTTGTCATTGAATGGTGGCCATGCCTTAGTCGATGATTACTCTGTGTACTGTTCACCGGCTTAACCTTAGGGAAATGAGACGGATCTGGCCTACTTTGATAAGGGCTGTGAGATATCTGCAGTCAAAGAAAGGTAATATATTAATGAGAGAAACATTTAGTTTCAATATCTTTATTCTGGCTCTTTGCTTTTTCTATTAAGGCTTCAGGTTACCTGCAGCAAAACCTGATAAAACTCTTAGAAGTATTTTATAATGCCTTAACATGTGCTCTTGATGTGTGTGTTTTATTATCCATAACTTCTCTTTTGAATGGGACAGATTAAGCTCTCTGTGTATCAGGTGTGAGCTCATAGCAAACGTTTGTTGTTTGAAAATGCTTTGAAATACGTGAGTCTGCGTTCCTACAGAGCTTCTTTTTTTTAGCATTCTTAAATCTAAAATCGTCAAATCTTCTTAGCGATAGCGCGGGATGACCTAATTGCAGCCAATTCTGTGGCTCTGTCTGTAGGACTGCATCAAAGAATAAGAAATTTCCTTGCTTTATAAAGTATTAATGTAGTCTGTATTTCCAGGTTTGTGCCTTGTCTTTATGCTGAAGTCCAATCTTAAGTCGCGTTGCTGAATTTAGTAATTTAGTCTGGATCTGCATGCTCCAGATTTGAGGATATTTTGGCTGGCAAATGAAGAGAAAGTGTTTATTTTATTTGTTTACTGGCATATTTATTCTCACTACTCAAGTCTATTACTTTAGAAGTGGTAGGAGTAAGACATTATTGGCTGCTTCTTTCCCCTGTTAATTAATTTGAAGCTTGAAATCTCTGGTCTTGTGGAATAAACATCCTCAAGCTCAGTTGCAACTTCGGGCAATGGTTTCGAGTGCCTTGGTCCCTGAGAGGGCAGTACTTGTTTCCTAGCTAAGTGCTGAAAATTCATGCTGGTGTCTGTCACACAGGGATGTTTGCTCTCTGCCTGATACAGTAGACTAGGAACTAGTCATGGATCATTAAAGACCATTCACTAACATCTCTGAACTTCCCTAAGATCGTTAATGGTATAATGTATTGGACTTTGGTTTAGATACTTTTGCTGCTGAGCTTTTCCCCAGAGATCCCTGAGGTGTTTTAACCTTACAGACTCACTCAGTGACAGCAATGGAAATGGGACAGTTAAGGGTAGTTGGGCAGCTCTGCTGTAGATCTGTGTATTATCCACCCCAAGGAGGAGGAAGTTTGTTGAGTATCATCCAAGTGAAGAGCTCTGTTTAGTCATTTATGAACAGTTAATTGACGTGATGTTGTTAAATGCATGTCACGCGAGTGACAGGGTGATCAGTCCTCCAACTCAACCCTTCAGACTAACCTGAAAAGGTTAAGATAATCAAGCCTAATTCAGTCAAAAACCTTGTCTTGATTAAAAAGAAAAGAATAAATGTAAGCTGGCTGTGTGTTGTGAAATATATTTAATCTACTGG
>NW_008674209.1:4211-4996 GCF_000695815.1 Acanthisitta chloris
AATGTTGCAATCTTTTCTTAAAGTGATAAACTTTTAAAAAGTTAAATGTTGTGCTTTTCTGGTGAACCTTGCTGGTTTGGGAGGTGTGTTCAGATGGGACTTGCTGGTGGTCTGTTGAGTATAAGAAAGATAGTTGGATACTTCAGAGAAAAGTTGAGTCTCCATCTCCATGTCATAAGTCTCTACGGTTTTGCTAACAGTGAAATAAAAATTTTCAGTCCAACAGACCCTTAGCTTTTTAGGTGATAATAACTAATTGCAAAGGGGGACACGGTGGTAGAAAAGTAAGGAGTAAGGGAAGTTGCTGATACCATGAAGGTAGTAGGCAGATAAATGGTCTCTAAACCAAGATTTCTTACTACTTTGAAGTAGTCATTGTATCTATAAACATAAAATATAAGCTCTTGTGTATGAGGAAGGGAAAAAAGCCATTGTGTAAGCACAATTGTTCTGCTGCATCTTCATAGTGAGTTTCAGTTGAGGTGATTGGAGGGAAGCACTTGCTGGTGTGGATCTTTTGTGGATCTAAAGCTGTAGTTTGGAAATGACAGGTAGTGCTTTTTCCATAGTGTCAAAGGGATTGCAGCAAAAGTCTAGCCTGTCATCTGATGGTCTGTTGTTGTCTTACTGCCTTGGTTAAATCAGCCATTTCCTTCAAAATCATACCTTTACCCAAACTTTCATTTAACTTTGTACTTTCTTAAAGTGTGAGATTTGCAAACTGTAAAAGCATCTCTTAAATTCATGCGTGCCTGTTTTGGTTTGGGGTTTTTTTGGAAGTCTTT
>NW_008674209.1:5044-19931 GCF_000695815.1 Acanthisitta chloris
AAACCACTTATTTTCAAAGGCAGTTTAAAAACAGTTTGTAGAATGATAGAATGGTTTGGGCTGGAAAGCACCTTAAAGACAGATCATCTAGATCCAGCCCCTTGCCATGGGCAGGGACACTTTCCACTCAACCTGGTTGCTTAGGGTATGATATTCCTGAAATGCCTGTGTATATTTAAAAGTGGAAAATAGTATGGAAAAGCAGGGGAGGGTTCTTCCCTTCAGTGTTACAGCACAGCATGGGGTAGCATTGATATTCCTGAAAACATACAGGAATTATGCAGCTATGGGAGTACTGCTGCATTCCCATTAGGGTGATTTGTTCCTTATTCAGAGACTACTGGAATGGAAGATGGAGCTTGAGGTATTTTTACAAGAAAGGAAAGTGATGGTTTTAAGGGCTGGGGGAGCATTGGGTGTTCCCAGTGTAATGGAGATGTATGATCTTATCAATTGTAGGACCTAGTAATGAGCCAGTGAAACAGCTTGGAGTTAAATTCTGAGCTGCCTGGGAGAAACGAAAATTTAAGTGAGGAAAACTGAGGTTTTAAATATCCTTTTAAAGATGCATTAGAAAAAGGCTGAAGAGCAAAGTGTGGAAGTCAGCACTGAAGTGAATGTTGCATTGGTGGAAATGATGCATTAAGCTGAAAAGTTAAACAGGAGTTTGTGGCCTTAATAGCTTTCTTAGTTTATATTTGAAATTTTTTTAGCACAAGTCCCATTGCATGTGTGTATATAGTTTATTTTCTGTATGGAAAATATGTATACAGACGTGTGAATAATTTTCCTTACTCAGTTAGCCTGGCAACAGTTGCAGTATTTCAGCATTAGCATCCTTAGGTACCGAAGATGATCTCTTACCTGTTTTTGCATTATAGTGAACACAATTCATTGGGCAACTGATCTTCACGCACAGCTTTTATTGGAAGGACTACTATAATGAAATAAGCTTTTATGACTGCTGTTACCTTTGTAAGAAATATCTCAGCTTGCCTCAATCCTTCACTTGCTTAAACAGTGTAGTTGCAAATTCACGTCCTGTAAAAATGTTGATGTGGCAGCAAAGAGTACATACTTTTCATTAATCATCTAAAAAAACCTCTCACTAGTATCCTGAAATTTGTGACCTGACTTGGATTTGTTCATGATAATTTATTAAAAATTGGAGACATTACAAATTAATATACAGTACAACATTACAGTAGGCAAGCCTGTGCAGGCTACTGAATTCTGTAACCTGTCACAGCAAACAAAAGCCAGACGTAAGGAAATGTCTTTGTAAACGTTATATTAAAATGAACTCAAGTATAGCACATCATAAATCATAGAATCATAGAGTTTTGGGGTTGGAATGGACCTTACAGATCATCTAGTCCCAACCCCTGGGCAGGGACACCTCCTCACTAGATCAGGTTGCTCAAGGCTCATCCAGCCTGGCCTTGAACACCACCAGGGTTGGGGCAGCCACCACAGCCCTGGGCAACCTGTGACAGTGTCTCACCACCCTCACAGGAAAACACTTTTTTCTCACATCCAACCTAGACTTTCCCTCCTTCAGTTTGAACCCATTTCCCCTTATCCTGTCACTGCAGTTCCTAACACAGAGTCCCTCTCTGGCTCCTTGTAGCCCCTTCAGATATTGAAAAGTTGCTCTGAGGTCTTCATGCTGTCTTCTCTTTGTATTCGATTATAGCAGTTCTACAAAAGTATTGCAGAATTCATGAAGATTTCATCATCTTGCAAAAGAAATGAGATCACTGCAGTGTCTCCTGTTGAATCCATGTTGGCACTTAATGATGCCAGGTTTTTCCTGACAGCTTGTCAGTGACAGGGGTTGCTGAGGTGATGGAGGTAACTGGTGGTTGCCCAGCACTTGGCTGATGCTGTGTTTACTGCTGTATGGGAAAGAGGGTTGGATTTTTCTCTTCTGATATTGAGTGTAGCTTAGCAAAGATGTTCTAACAAGTATTTCTGTGTGTATTCAATTCTGCTGAGTCATTTCATTGAAAATAATCTGTAAACAAACTCCCTTCTTTTTAATCATTTGGTAGCCAAGGTTTGTTTCTTTGCCAGAAGTGAGACTTCGTATTCCGTTCCCCAAGCACTGTCACTGCTATCTAAATAGCTTTTCCTCTGCCAGAGGATTCAGATCCATACTAAGCACAAGGGGTTTGGGTTGTCTTTTTTATTTAAATTGGATTCACTCTGCAGATTAAGTATTGTCCCTTGCTTTACTGAGGAAATGTCTAAGGGAAAACAGCTTTTTTTGTGGCCTAAATCGTCTTAGTACAGGAAGAAAATCAGTGTGTGACCTTCAGTTCTGCCCTGACTTGGTACAACTGCTCGCAGCAACTGACCACATCAGTGATGAGCTGTACAGGGTGTCACAACAAGTGACAAGTTTAAGGAGCTGGAGTGTGGCATTTTGAGACTGAAAGCTAAATTTTGCCTTCAGTTTGAGGTGCTGTAGAACAAAAAGTAAAACCAGACTTTCCTCACTTGAATGACGAATGACTTGGTGAGACCCTGGCACAGGTTGCCCAGGGATGTGGTGGCTGCCCCCACAGATGATCTGTAGGGTTCATTCCAACCCCTAAATTCTGTGATTCTATGACACTACTTGATGAAGCTAAATTAATTACTTTATTGCCAGTATTTGGTCATGGATTCCTGTCCTAGTTGAGTTTTCTCTAATAGCCATGTAAAGGTCAGTGTAGCAAAGAACATTTTCATCACAAGTGGTTGCAGGGTGAGTAATGGTCTGCGGTGCTGTTAAATCATTATTTCTTGGAAGGAGGATGGGAAGGAGCTGGGTGTGTTCCTGAAGCTTCTCAGCTGCCTTCAGAAGATAAGGGGCAATAAGATTTCAACTCTTCTCATAGGCTTTCTGCTATTACGTTTGCAACTCTGCAATGATCTGTTGTCCCTGCTGGTATGGGGAGAAACTAGGAATCATATTCCTGAAATCCTAGTGTGTTCAGCTCAAAGGGGGTTTTGTCTAGTCTGTGACATGATGGTTGGTCAAGATAATCTGAAGAATTGCAACAAAGATACTTTAGAGCAGAGCAACCTTTTCAATTTGATCCTCATGGCTGATGCCCATACAACAACTTGCATTGCCAGCGCCTTGAACAGCAGCTTTTTGTCCATTCAGGTGTTTGATTGCAGCAGTCTTGACTCATTCTGCCAGAATTAAAAGTTCTCTGATTTGTGGCTGTGTATCAAATGGAAGCATATGTGTGCTGCAGATACCCAGCCCAGCCCCTTACGGGAGGGTAGAGGCACCGCTGCGGTGGCAGGAGCTGTGTATCTGTTCTTGGTGCAGTGCTCATTTGTGTGTCGTGTTTATCGTGTGAGTGGCAGAGAAATTATTTGTACCCTGAGCTGTTCAGCACAGTGCCCTCTGGCACAGAGGTGGGATGGGCAGAGAGTGGTGGTGCCTGTCAGGTCAGTAAGTTAATGTTTTATCAGCTAACCGTAGGTTTAGCAGGAGTAGGGTTTTCTGTATCTGTTTCTAAGCCTAAAATGAAGGGGGTTTTGCTCTAGTTACACTTTGGAGGACTTAATGCCTGGGGTTTTCTTACACAGAGTTAGGAGAATGTCCTGGAATCACAGAAGGGTTTGGGTTGGAGGGAATCTTAAAAGATCGTGTTCCAACCCCCTTGCCATGGGTGGGTGGTTCACCTTCCACTAGACCAGGCTGCTCCAGCCCCATTCAAACACAGGTTGAATGAAGCCTTGAGCAACCTGGTCTAGTGGGGAGGTGTCCCTGCTCATTGCAAGGGGAGTTGGGACTAGATGATCTGTAAGGTCCATTCCAACCCTTAAATTCTATGGTTCTGTAATTTCCAGGGATGGGGCAGCCACAGCTTCTCTGGACAATCTGTGCCGTCACCCTCTCGGTGAAGAATTTCTTCCCTGTTCCTGTTCTGAACTTAAAATGAAAGATTTGCCCCTTCATAATTTTGCTTTTACTTCTATATTTTTATATATATACACACACACAGAGTATATAATAAAAAATACATAGTATATCATATACTGCATATACGGTTTTATGGACATAATATATCTAAACTGAATAAATGGATGCAAGGCGTAATCAGTGTTGGGTAGGAAAATGTATATTGCTTGTTCTTTTTTTCCAGAGCAGTTTTGGGAGTTGTGTGGGTTCTGGTTTTATCTGATATTGAACAAACCTTTTGCTGGTTTTGGATGCACTGATCTAGTTCCACTGGAACAAACTGTGTGACCTGCATTGGCCAGTAGTGTTGGATGGGACATTTGAAGTTCAAGTTTGCACATCTACATATAATTTACATACTTTTTGTCAGTCTGGAGGTGCAGTAGGAATTCATTTGGAATTCTGCTCTTATCAGTCACACTTCATTTCAGAACTCTGCAGGTGATAGGTTTGTGCAGGTCAAGTAGGTGTCCCACACTGATAAACACCCAAAGGTGTTCCTGTAGGAACAGCAGCTCTTGGATAAGCATCAGTGTATTGTAACTTGTCTGGCTCTTCCCACAGTATGAAACAGGAATAATGAACATACCCTTGCTGTGTATCCAGGAGTACCCAGGGTGCTGCTTAATAATTTCTGTGATAAACCCTCCTTCTGGTTGTCATCTGCTCAGAATTATCAAAGCCCTTCTTGCTTGTGCTGAAATCAGTCTGAAATCCCTAAAATTGCTCTGTCAAATTTGAAGGGAAAGCAGTTAGGCTGTTTCTGCATCCGATCTGTTCTTCCAGGGAACAGTGACTGTTGCAGATACGAGTGGGAACAAGCTGGTAGTCATAATTGTCTGAAATCAGGAACATGCACACCCTGGGTACTCCTGGATACACAGCAAGGTCATGTTCATTATTCCTGTTTCATACTGTGGGAAGAGCCAGACAAGTTACAACACACTGATGTTTATCCAGCAATGGCAGACACTCACTTCTGTTTAATCTAGATTTATCTCCTGTTTGGGTTTTTTATGTTAAAATCACAGTCAAGCCAGAGTAAAATCATAGGATCATTGAATGTAAGGGTTGGAATGGACCTTACAGATCATCTAGTCACAATCCTTGTGCCATAGGCAGGGACACCTCCTCACTAGATCAGGTTGCTCAAGGCTCATCCAGCCTGGCCTTGAACACCACCAGGGTTGGGGCAGCCACCACATCCCTGGGCAACCTGTGACAATGTCTCACCATCCTCATAGGAAAAATCTTTTTCCTCACATCCAACCTAGACTTTTCCTCCTTCAGTTTGAACCCATTCCCCCTTGTCCTATCATTGCAGTTCCTAACACAGAGTCCCTCTCCAGCTCCTTGTAGCCCCTTCAGATATTGAACAGTTTCTCTGAGGTCTCTATGCAGTCTTCTCTTCTCCAGGCTGAACAGTCAAAATAAACCAGGGTGGGAAGATTTGGGCTTAAAAATCTCAGGAACAAGAGAAAATCATCAAATGGGGAAAAACTCTCAAACTGGAAACTGGTTCTAAGATGGGATCATACATGGGTCTGTAATTATGAGTATAGAGATGTTGAAAATATTGGGTTAAGAACCTTTATATTCCAATATCTGAAGTTACTTGTGTGGGTGCCATGGCTTGTGCATCTTCAGGAGAATGAGACATGAAGGGAGTTTTGAAACTTGCACTCACACCTCCTCTGTCTTTTCTGCAGCACAATATTGGGCAATTCAGCTGAGTTTAGTGTGAGCACACTGTTTGGAGACATAAAAACAAGAATACCAAAACTTAACTTTAAATTATTTTTCCTGCCTGCCTAGAAGAATAATTTGATTTTTAAAAATCAGCCACTGATGCCTTAATCCAGTCAGTATATTCTTGCTTAGTGATAGGGACATACGGTTGAATAAATTTCAGTTCTTTTGCATAATGCTACATTTGGGGGACTGGGAGCCATTCCCTTTCCCTGCTGTGGGTGAGACTTGGACAGAGGAATTATTGTGCATTTTAGTTTTGTTTCAGTCTGTGCTTCACGTGATGCTTTGGCCCTGGAATAATCATACAAGTCTATAACTTCTTGTAAGTTATTACCAGAAAATTGTTGAAGGGAATATTTTTCCTTCTTTGTATGAAGGCTTTCCTTGCTCTATGTACCCAGTCTGCCCTCAGATTGTTAATATTGCTGCAGTTCTTTTGGAAGTGGAAATAAAAATGCTGTCTTACTCTTTTCCTCTAATGGGAAAAATGTTTCTCAGAGCAGGCAGTAGGTAGGACATAAGCTGTTGCCCTTCTGTTCCTGCAAGGACATTCAGCCTACTGTAGTGCAATAAAGTTGCTCATAAACTGTGTCCTTTGTGACTGACTGGGTGGTTTTCTGTAGGGCCAGGTCCTAGCTGAATGCTTCCTCCTTGCATATTCCAGTGCTTACCACCAGCCCATAAACATACTTGTCTATTCAAATCTGCTGTTCCTCTGGAAATCCATAGGAATGGCCATATTAAAGCTATACTGAAGAAGGAGAGTGGATCTTGAACTCTTTAACTTGTTGATTTGTTAATTGTAGCTTGTATTTTCTTTGACATTGGTGGTACAGTGTAATCTGGCACTGATTTTTGAGATGGACTATTGTTTTTGGCTTTAATTACTACTTCTTTATATTTTTTTCCCTTTCCTCTCCCTCCTTTCAGGCCACAGAGATGCTGTTTGTTTTATCACTGAGAACTGTTTGGTTTAGCATGTAAGAGTAGATTATATAAATGTTATAATAACGATTTATAAGTTCAGAGCTTTCTGTCAAAACAACATGTTCCTAGGAATACTCCCAGCATAATTTGTTGCCTGTCTTTAATCTTAATTTTGTTGCATTAAAACAAACAAACACTGAATTTAAACTTCTCCTGCAAGGAGAATTGATAAACTCCATCCAAAATTTTGTGAATACCTCAAGAGCAACTTTTCAATATCTGAAGGGCCTACAAGGAGCCAGAGAGGGACTCTGTGTTAGGAACTGCAGTGATAGGACAAGGGGGAATGGGTTCAAACTGAGGGAGGGGAAGTTTAGGTTAGGTATTAGAAAAAAGTTTTTTTTCTATGGGGTTAGTGAGACACTGGCACTGGTGGCTGCTCTGACCCTGGTGGTGTTCAAGGCCAGGCTGGATGAGCCTTGAGCAACCTGATCTAGTGAGGAGGTGTCCCTGCCCAGGGCAGGGAGGGTTGGGACTAGATGATCTGTAAGATCCATTCCAGCCCTTAAATTCTCTGTTTCTGTGATATTGGTGTACACCTTTGCTAAATGCCTTATAAAACATCAAGGTAAATCTCTTAAGTTTGATACATAATGTGCAGTAATATATTCTCTCTTTTTAATTAGACTCTGAAAGAAGAAATCCAGTTACAAAATTATGTCTTACATCTAGAAAAAGGAATAAAGTATATGTCAGGGGTTTTTTTTCTGGACATTTGTCTGATATATAAACGCAACAACTCTAAAATTGAGGGGGTTTATATCAAGTATTTTACAGGTGACAAAATTTAGCAGTGAAGGCAGCCACGCCAGTGAAATAGTTTGAATTTTTTCTGAGTCCTCTCCTTTTAAATACTACTGCAGTGACTGAATTGTGGTGTGCAAGGGAAGGTGGATGAGAGGTGTTTTAACCAATAGCCTTGGCTATCGTAAAAGTGAAGTAAATAGAAATTGAACCAAGGTTTTGTTTAGTTCTAGTATTAGTTGTCTTCATCTCTGAAATCTTTGAGCTGTGAGTTTCTTTTGATCAATTAAAACAGTCTCTTCCAGTCTTTACAATTCTATGATTCTATGAATGAAGAATCTTGAGTTGTCTAATTTAAAGGCAAAATTGAGCATGGGTTGGCATTGAGAGAAATCTTCCACAGTTCTGGTTGGTCACAGAAACCTCAGCTCTAATGAAGAGGTGGTGAAAGAAATGACCTTGAGCCTGGTAGATGGTCATTAAAATAAGTGAGTAAATGGGTGAGTCCTGTGCTGCAGTTCCACAGTGAAGAAACATGTCAGGATCTGTTCCTGAAGGCTTTTTTTATTTCCTGACAGCATCCCTCTTTTTGTGAATTTCTCACTTTTGCTAGAAGTTCAGCAATGTCACAGTCTTCAAGTTCGTGCTGTGAAAAAATACATTCCCCACAAGGGGAGTGGAACAGGGATGTATTCAGTCCTGTTTAACTAGCATCTTAAAATAAGGAATTAGAGTTGCACATTAATGAATCAGAATTTGCTCTTTCTTAAAACTTTCTAAATGCATAACATTGCAGTGAGTTAAAGATGGTGGCTTGGAGGTGTTTGTTTAGGGGGTTGGACTTTATGTTTTAGAAGTTTTATTTATTTTGCCTAAAGGGGTAGAGTGAACCATGAAGTCTCATCATGTATGCTGCTCTGTACTCCTCTTTGTATTAGTGAAGTATTCTTCTGTTCACCTCTTAAAGTGGGAAAACTAATTTCCTTCTGGAGTGTGAAAATAATTTGCAGCTTATTTCTTTGGAGCAAATCGTGTTAACTCTTAAATGTCTCAGATTTTCCTCTGGGTAGTGTTGTCTTTGAGAGAAGAATTTAACTCTGTTTTAAGTGAGCTTTTCCCTTTGAATGCCTGTCAGCTATGAAACTCACTTGCTCAGTGAAATATGCAGCAGCTGATTAACATGTAATGGCATCATGTTTCCGACAAATGCTGAGCATCTTTAAAGACCATACTTTGACATTTACAAAATATTGGGAAATAATTAGAGGTTAGTTGTGCTTATGCTGCCACTGACTGTGCCAGGCAAATCTCAAATTAACCTTTTCCTTTACACATTGCCTGTTAAAATTAACTGTCACCTCTTCAGATTCCAGGCTGGAGACCTGTAGATGGTGCCATGATAGTCAAATATGTTGATTTGGGTGCAAATTACAGGTGCTTATCACCGATTTCCTTGTATCAGATGCAAACAAGCCTTACTTGTTTGTCCTGTTCCCCAGGAATTCCATCAACTTCTGCCTGTTTGGTCTTTTTTTTTTTTTTTTTTTTTTTTCCCCCAAATCTGGTCAAACTTGTCTGGGTACAGCTAATAGTTGATACATGTCTTTAAAGGAAGAGCAAAAAATGAAGGTTGAAGTTTGAAATGACACTCGAATTTTTAGTATTGGTATTTTAGCAAAATTATTTTTGCCTTCTTTAATCATTACAATGGAATAGTTCTTCTTCCTCTCCTATCTGTGCTCTTCCTTCCTTCATCTTGCTTCTTTACCTCCCTCTTGACCAGATATTGAAAATCGGTAAATGCTATTTAATAGTTTAGCATCGGAGGCTCAGAGTTGTCAGATTTGGGCTGCAAACCCCAAGCAAAACTAAACGCCATCCAAAACCAGAAAAAAAAGAGGCCTGGACTGATTTCTTCTGTCTTAATGAGTAAAAGGAACTCAAAACCCATTTAAGAAGCAGTAGGAGGCTGCAGAAGGGAAGCAAAGGCTGCATAGTTGGGAAGAGTGGATGAGGAAACACTTCGCAGGGAGGAAAGGGGTAGCAATCATAGAATCATAGAATCAGCCTGGTTAGAAATGACCTCCAAGATCATCGAGTCCAACCCTACCATGGTCACTAGACCATGGCACTAAGTGCCACATCCAGTCTCAGCTTGAAAACCTCCAGGGATGGTGAATCCACCACCTCCCTGGGCAGCACATTCCAATGCCTGATCACTCTCTCCATAGAAAATCTCTTCCTAGTATCCAACCTAACCCTCCTGTGCTGGTTTGAAAAGCAAACCGGTGAGAGACTCTGAGTCAGAAGTACAATTTAATATGTACAACACAACAAAACAACACAAATGCAACAGTACAAAATAAATGACCTGACAGAGTCAGAAAATAACCTGACAGAGTCAGAAAGTGACCTGACAGCCTGTCAGTCAGAGTGTAGTAGTAGTCTGATTAAATGGTAGCTGCAGTGCTCCTGGAGTGATGGGTTTGTTGGACCCGCAGATCTGGTTCTCTCCTGAAGGTCCAGCAGCAGCTCTTGTCCTCTGGGAATCCAGCAGGCAAAGGGCTCCCTGTGCTGGTCCAAACCCCAGTTTATATCCCTGTGAGCATGTTTGGCTCCCCACCCCTGGGACAAGGATAAGCATCACTGGGTGGATGTGCCATGCCTGGGTCCTTGACAGCCTGTTAATCAGAGACAGCCCCTGGGGGAGCCATCAGGATTGCCCTGAGGGAGGGACAGGGTGATAAGGATCACTGCCCCACCTGCTTTAACAGCTTGTGGAGATGATAATAGAATACATACCATGGATACCCCCCCCACTGCAACCCAGGACACCTCCCCTGGCAGAGCTTGAGTCTGTGCCCTCTTGTCCTGCTGCTGGTTGCCTGGGAGAAGAGACCAACCCCCACCTGACTCCAACCTCCTGTCAGGGAGTTGCAGAGGGTGAGAAGGTCTCCCCTGAGCCTCCTCTTCTCCAGGCTCAACACCCCCAGCTCCCTCAGCCTCTCCTCATGGCACTTGTGCTCCAGTCCCTTCACCAGCCTCGTTGCTCTTCTCTGCACCTGCTCCAGCACCTCAATGTCCCTCCTGACCTGATGGGCCCAGAACTGAACAGAAACTCCACAGCTTTGGCAGCAAGGACAAATTGGTTATATTAAGTTGGTGAAACACCCTGTGGTGACAACTTACATGCCTTTGAAAAATTAACTCAAACCACTGTAGAAATAAACTCTTCAGAAATAGTAATATCAATTCTGTAACATCTTACAGAGGCAGAGCTGAGCAAACAGACAAATTCTTTAATGATATTTGAACGTTCAGCTACACATGAGAACTTGAACTGTGTGGAAGAGAATATTGGAAATGTAAAAAAAAACCAACCTCAGAAAATATGTGATGGTCCACCTTTAATTATTCTGGGTTTTTGTTAACATATGAACCTTTATATAGGTCAGACTGTACAGTGTAGGCTTTTCTGGTGCATGCATAGATATGTTGTTTCTATGATCGATTAATTTTCTGCTTTGTTCTATGCAAGCAAATAATAAAAAAGTTATTTAACTTCTTTTAGTCTTCTGACTTGATGTCAGTCTCTTCCAGGCTTGGAAATCATCATCTTGCACTGCCAAATATTGACTTGATAAATGTAGTCTATAAAACATGAGGCATGAGGGAACTGGAGTATCTGTGTTTTCATCTGAATGTTTTGGAAGCACTAGGGATCATATTTGACCTGTTGGAATGAGTACAGAGGAGGCTACTAAGTTGTTCAGAGGGCTGGAGCACCTCTCCTCTGGAGACAGGCTGAGAGTTGAGGTTGTTCAGCCTGGAGAAGAAGAGGCTTGAGGGAGATCTCATAGCACCTTTCAGTACCTAGAGGGGGTACAAGGGAGCTGGAGAGGGACTTCTGAGAAGGCATGGAGTGATAGGACAAGGTAAGTGGCTTTGAAGTGAAAGGGAGTAAGCTTAGATTAGGTATTAGGAAGAAATTCTTCCCTTTGAGGGTGGTGAGGCACCGGCACAGGTTGCCCAGGGAAGTTGTGGCTGCTCTGTCCCTGGAAGTGTTCAGGGCCAGGCTGGATGGGGCCTGGAGCCTTCTAGTGCAAAGTGACCCTTCCCATGGTAAGGGGTTTGGAAGGAGGTGATCTTTAAGGTCCCTTCCAACCCAAACCATTCTATGATTTTGTGATGTTTCAGCTTCAGAAATGGAAGCAAAAGGGTTAAGCTTTTATGGATGTTATTAATGTAAAAAATTATTCCTTGGACAGCATCTTCTACTTCTGACTCTAAGGATACTGCATGGACATGGCTGTTGTCTGTAGTCTGTGTTTCTTCAGCATCCATTGCATTAGAGAGTTTTAGAGAGTCTTTTAATATCAGTTTATCCATCATCTTGGATGTTGTAAATACTGATCGAGCTCTCAGCTGGAGTCCCAGCTCTTTTAGGTTCCCTTCACGAGGTTGCTGCTCTGCCCCTTAAGTCTTTTTAGCTGCACTTCTCTGCACTCTCTGGATGGTGCTTAAGATGTTCTGAAAATTCTGTCAGCTTTTCCACTCTGTCACACCTTGAGGTTAAAATAGAATAAACTTAATCCATAGTTCTCTGCTGGCAAGGGGTTTTGTGATGCTGTTGAGGTGTCTAACATCTACCTCTTGAAGCACTGACAGAACCTCTTCCAAGTCACAAAGATCCAAAAGACCAAATTTCAGACTAAAATTAAGAATGTGGTGAAATTCCGTATCCTTTGGTTGGAATACTTAATAATATTTTATCCATTTGTGTAACTTTTCCTAAAGTTAGCTGCTGTTCCAGTTTGTGTAGGGGTTTGAGTGAAGGTAGGTACCTCTGACCTGTGAAATATCACTGCATGGGAAAACCAGAATTGTTTGTAATGTGGAGAGTGGATTGTCACATCATCATTCAGGTTCTATGCAGAAATATTTCCATACCTATTAAAGCACACATACTCCTTCCTGAAAGAGATTTTTCTTCTGTTTTCTCTCTAGCTACTACGAAGTATTTATTGGAAAATAAATTTAAGCATATTAAGAGCACAGATTGCAAATGTATAAAAATTCTGCTTCCTGAGGCTTATGTGCAAAGGTCTTTTAATTACCAGATCGTTTTGTAAGAGATTGTGTTTTCAGGCCAAGTGCAATTCAGCATTTAAAAAGTGCACAGGTTTAAGTTGCCTCTGAATAAATATCCCTCTATGTTCTACTAGTGACTGGAGGAAGATGGATTGATAGCTCTGTGTGTGGTGTTGGCTTACGGAGGTGTCTTGTTTGTGTAACACCAATTTAATTTATTAGCACCTGCTGTCTCTGCAAACGGTCAGATTGTTGCACACAAATTGCATATTTCATCACTCTGATGGTGGGAATTGATTTATTGTTTCCAGGGAAATAATTGAATGGAATAAAAATGTACTATCAAGTAAGTTTCATCTTTATGAGCTTCTTAATGCCTATCCATGATCAAATATATTATAAAAAGATGCAATAAATTCTTGTGGAGGCAGCGGAACTTGCTTGGTTGGTTTCTTCAGGTTTGCCCTAGTGCTATGAAAATGTTAGATCAGTCACCCCTTGTGTCCTTTGACACCCTCCTGTGATGAGGGACAGCACTCACTGGTGCTTTGGGACCTGAGTGCTCATAGATCTGTCACCAGGTCTGTGCTCATTCTCCTGCTGATGAGCTGTCAAGGAGCAGGCCAAGACTGACTTTCACTACTGTTTTTTTCTGACCCCATTCCATGTTGTTTGAAATTAGATAACTGTGAGTAACTAATAAATGTCTGGATTTGCTCAGGTGTTGTGTTACGAAGTTCAACAAAATGAAGTGCAAGGTCCTACATCTGAGTCATGGCAATCCCAGGCACAGCTACAGGTTGGGTGGGGAAGGAATTGACACCAGCAGTGAGGAGAAAGACTTGGGAGTGACAGTGGCTGAGAAGCTCAGCATGAGCTGCAGTGTGAGCTCAGCCCAGAGAGCCAATGGAATCCTGGGCTGCATCCCAAGGAGTGTGGGCAGCAGGGCAAAAGAAGTGATTCTGCCACTCTGCTCTGCTCTCGTGAGACCCACCTGGAATATCGCACACAGTTCTGGTATCCTCAGCATAAGAGGGACATGAAACTGTTGGAGCAAGTCCAGAGGAGGCCATGAAGTTGGTAAGAGGACTGGAGCATCTCCCCTGTGAGGACAGGCTGAGGGAGTTGGGACTGTTCAACCTGGAGAAGAGAAGACTGTGTGGAGACCTCAGAGCAACTGTTCAATATCTGCAGGGCCTACAAGGAGTTGGAGAGGGACTCTGTGTTAGGAACTGCAATGATAGGACAAGGGGGAATGGGTTCAAACTGAAGGAGGGAAAGACTAGGTTGGATGTGAGAAAAAAGTTTTTTGCTGTGAGGGTGATGAGACACTGCACTGTCACAGAGAAGCTGTTTGTGCAAAGCTGTGTTGTATTTATGGCCTGTGTATTGCAAAGCATGGTGTAGTTTTCACCCAGGATGTCCCCTATCGTGGGAAGCTGGAGGGGATAAGAAAACAGTGCCACACTTACCACGACTGAGTATTCTTGAGATGTTCCTGCATGAGTTCTTCCACAGTTTGAAGTGACAAAACATATGAAGCTGAGAAGCTGTTTGTGCAAAGCTGTGTTGTATTTATGGCCTGTGTATTGCAAAGCATGGTGTAGTTTTCACCCAGGATGTCCCCTATCGTGGGAAGCTGGAGGGGATAAGAAAACAGTGCCACACTTACCACGACTGAGTATTCTTGAGATGTTCCTGCATGAGTTCTTCCACAGTTTGAAGTGACAAAACATATGAAGCTTAATTGTATCAAAACTTGCCTTGCTGTGGGGGATTGAACCCAGCTCTTCCAGATTCCAGTTAATTTTTCTACCACAGACCAGTATTTTTATCCTTTGAAGTGCTAAGTTTCTCTTTCGGAGAACTTTGTTGAAGAAAGCTCTAAAGTAAATGTATTTCAACTGGTTAGTGCCATTTGGAATGGCTTTGTTTTTCATTGTTTAAAAACATAAGGAAGTAGTGACTCAGTTGGAAGTAGAATGATCTAATTGCATCAGTTACTTTCTTGAGCTCAGCTTTAATCTTTTGGATGGTTTGTGTCACATGCAAAGCTAAATCTTTGGCTGATCTGACACATGTTGGATATGGTTGTAGAAAAAATAAATAGTTTGTCTAGCTTCTGTTCTTTGGTAAGTGATTTGTCTGTCTCATGACCCCATTTACTGCATGTTGAGGAAATCCTCCAGAACATTCTGAACCCACTTTGTATCCTAACCAAGGCACCTGAGTGACAGCTTTCCCTTAAAATTGTGAACTCCATATTTCTCGGTGCCACGTGAATGTTGAACCTCAGGACCTCTAGTATTTTAAACATGCGTTAATTATTTAAATTCTAGGAAGGTT
>NW_008674209.1:19963-48572 GCF_000695815.1 Acanthisitta chloris
GACTGAAAAGTGCTTTCAGTGAAGGCCAAGAGGCTTTTCTTGGATGATGCCAGTTTTCAGAGCTTTTCAGTGTTGATGTCCAGAGATGTAATGGAGCATTCACTGGAAAACTCCACAAAAATCAGTAGCCTAAACTCCATTGTGATGACAAAGAGCAGACAGTGAATGCCCTTCCCAGTAGGTGTGCACTGTCACGGTGTGGAAGTCTCTAGTTTTGTGGGGACGATGGACTATGTCCAAGGGAGTATCCCATCTGCAGGGAGATAGCAAGGGCAGAGGTCCTGGGTTTGAATCAGCCCACACAGCATGCCAGGAGCATCCACCTGGGATGAAAGCACTGGTTAGAGAATTCAGAAACCCTGTTCTGCCACAAGGCAATATGGAATCACTGGTATTGACTCAAGAGAGGGCCCTGATGTTCTCTTTTGAGTGGATGAAGAGTTTGAAATTGCCTTTTCAAGGCTTTATCAGGCTTTATCAGGTTTGGTTTGGGTTTTTTTTTTAGTATTTTTTACAAAAATCTTGATATGGGCCATACAGTGTGTATCTGTCTGCTTGACTAACCAGTATAATGAGACTTACTGGTCATTATAGCAGAGACTTGGACATATGTCACTACGTGAATCGTGGAGGCCACCAAATGATTCCTTGCCAAGCGTGATGCCTTTGACTTGACTGGTAAATGCCACGTTTGAGTAGGTTTTGTTTCTCTTCTTTGACTAATTAAACTACTTTTGATTACTCTTCTGCCTTTGGGTGCAGTAGATGGAGAGTTTAGGAGAAACCAGTGCCAAGATAGAGAAGCTGTTTAGGTTCTCAAACACAGCATAGAGTCTTGAGGAGCCAAGAGCTTTGATTCCTAAGGGCATGCAAGGGAATATTACCACTTAGTCTGCTGTTCAGCGTCTTATGTGAGGGTGGTACATGCCCAGTTCCAACAACTGCACTGTGAAAAGCACTGATACTTTTTGGAGTGTGTCTATAGAAATACACAGAAGGATCATCCCCAAACGCTCGTGATTAGGAGAATCATTATGGTCAACCGATGCTGAAATTCCATTCACTCACTTGAATAAGAATCACTTTATTCTTCATTTCTACCTCTAATTACTGGCTTTGGAAAACAGTTGGGCCAGAGCAGGCTTAAGGAAAACTTTTTACAGGTCACTGAATTTTGTAATAGGCCATTGTCATGCAGCGCAGCAGCAAGGCTCTTGTCATGCTGCTCCTCTTGACCATCTAACTGCCTTTTATCTGGTGATTAAAACTATTAAAAATTAAAAGAATCATAGAATTTAGGGATTGGAATGGACCTTACAGATCATCTAGTCCCAACCCCCCCTGCCCTGGGCAGGGACACCTCCTCACTAGATCAGGTTGCTCAAGGCTCATCCAGCCTGGCCTTGAACACCACCAGGGTTGGGGCAGCCACCACATCCCTGGGCAACCTGTGCCACTGTCTCACCATCCTCACAGGAAAAAAGTTTTTCTCACATCCAACCTAGACTTTTCCTCCTTCAGTTTGAACCCATTACCCCTTGTCCTGTCGTTGCAGTTCCTAACACAGAGTCCCTCTCTGGCTCCTTGTAGCCCTTTCAGATATTGAAAAGTTGCTCTGAGGTCTCCACAAAGTCTTCTCTTCTTAAAGAGAGTTGAAATGTTTTGAATTATAGACTGGGATGGAATCAATCAGCCATGTAAAAGTAGGACAGTCAGAGTTAAAGTCAAGTGGTAGCCAAACCCAAACGTGTTAAGCTGTGTTAGTGCATAGCCAGGGTACCTTACTGCTCTCCTCAGCTGCCTCTACTTTCAGGCACTTTTAGTTTTTAATTTCTGAGATCCACACTTGCATCATCACCAATTCTCATTAGTTTTTACACTTCTAAAAGGAAACTCTCCCTGCTTCTATTTAGTTCTAAAGCTGCTTTAGAAGAAGGGCTACGTGGGACCTCCATGGAACAGTGTTTCAGGCAGGAGTGTTAGAAAAAATTATTTGACTTCATCCAGCTTCCTTCAGTCTCTTGTTTTGGTGTTCATAGGAAAGGCTGTGGCCAACCAGTAGGGCAGCTTCAAAATAGATTAATTTAATTTTAACCTTTATCTTAAAATTGCACAATTTTTACTTGCTTATTTCTGTGGGGCCTGTTTAAAGACAACTGCACCCCTGTAGTTCTCTAGAGCTTGGTAGAAGCAAGCAACAGAAGATGTAAGGAGAGATTAGTGTTTACTTGGATTTCAGTGCTGCCAAGGGACCACAGTGAAAGTTCAGAGTGGTATTGAGAAATTAGGCAAGTATCTAACTGGATACCACGTTCTAATTAAACCATGTGCAGACATTGATTTTCTTGTATTCCCAACACAACTGATGTTTCTTCACAATTAAATTTTCTAATATTAAAAATAGAAAATGGTGCCAACTCCAGAGGGAATTGCTGGGAGTGCAGATTATGCAATGTTACAATAAAATTGGGTTAAACGGAGTATTTAAGGTACATGAGGACTTAATCCTGAGGGATTCGTGGTAAGAAGGATGGGTACCGTGCTGCATGTCTCAGGGTGGACAGTGAGCAGGACACCTTGGGAAATTTACCTCACAGTACCAATAGTTCAGCCAATTGTCAGTGCCCTGAAACTTGTCTCTGTCCCTTCATTCCAAGGTGCAGCCACCCCAGGAACAGCTACTGCTTCTCTGGCACTCAGTGAAAGCCACTCACGGGTCCTTAAGCAGCCTGCAACCATAACCTGCCCTTGTTTCAATTACTTTAGGTGATATATTTATTTATTAATTGATTTTTGCTGAGTTAGACTTGTCTGGTGTTTAAGAGGGCCAAGGTTGTCATATTGCTTTGGTTCATACAGGTCTTGTAGTACATGCTGTGAATTCCTCCTTCATGCTCCCCTGAACGTTTAATCTCCTAAAACATTGCTATAATTGAAATAAATTTTCCCATGTTGGCCACTTGTACTACTAAACTTGTTTTGACTTTGGTCTGTATTATCTTTGAACTGTATTGAGACATAGATTTGATAAGTGTTCAGGCAGTATTCCCTGGGGGAAAAAGAGTGGAATTGCCAGTACTGGTTTTGCATTTCTTACTGATATAGTGAAATACTTGGTGAGTCAATTTAGGCTAAAATAGATACTAAGAACTCAATTTTAAAACTGCTTTAATGTGTCTGGCTTTGCACTTTGACCTGGGAGCCTTGAGAAATGCTTTTAGCTACAAACATTATACTTAAAAATACCATATATCTGGAGGAGTGGGGGGGAGAGGCTGCAAGAGAAATAAATACGTGCATTCTTGGATGTAGTCATAGGAAATATTACCAAAAGTGAGCTGAGAGGTGTCTGAGGTGGAACAAAGGATTTCTGCTTTTTTCTTCTGCTTTTGAACATCAACATTAGCTGAAAAGAGAAGAACAAGAAAAATAAACTCAGCAGGGAACAAACGGGGGCATTTCAACATGACTTATGGAAATAGCTGAAATTACTGACTGTCTTTGAAGACTAAAGTGATGATCTAAGGAAAAAATACCCCTTGTCTTCTCCTTCTGTATTTGTCCCTAATTTGAAATCACAAAGCTGTTGATTTTTTTAAAGTTTCATCCTTACACCTGCATCCTTAGAAGTGTAAGAAGATGTTCACATCAGGTAAATGCAAAAAAAACTTGGCTGGCGTGCTCGCTGCTTCTTGCATGCCATACATGTGGCATGTATATGTTCTGGGGGTGCTGCTTGGGCTGCTTTGCTTTCTCCAGTGTTCCATTTTGGCTGGTTTTCTGGGAATGGAAACGGGACTGGTGCTATAACCAGGCACTCCAAGTGTGCAACCAAGCCACATGACCATTGACATGTAGTTGAATACACTCTATTTTCTTAGAAGAAATGTCTTTCAAGTGCTGACGAGAAGGATTTTGGTGAGTTGTGGGCTTCATGTCCAACAGGAAACATTGGGACTAGATAAATGTCTGTGTAAATATCAGGTGATGGCATACCAAAAATCAGCAATGTGCTGATTCTCAACACAGGCCCCAAAAATACCAGCTTTGTCATGAGGAACATAGGTAAAATTGTACTGAACATCTCTCCTGTCTGTGAGGTTGAGATAGCCAAGTTAGTATTTGCAAGGTGAGTTGCAGCAGGATTTAATGCAAACTGTGAAAATGGATTGAGCCTGAAATGCACAAGATGTTTACTGTCTGATGTGTGATGCATTACAGACAATTCTAAGGACTTTAGAGTGTGAAATAAAATTTTAATTTAGTTTTCATCATCAAATCATAACATTTCTGAGGTTGGAAGGTACCTATGGAGATAGTTTGGTCCAATCCCCCTGCTCAGAGCAGGATCAGCCACAGCAGGTTGTTCAAACTGTGTCCAGTCGTGATTGGAATATCTCTACGGATGGAGATTCCACAACCTCTCTGCAACCTGTTGCAGTATTCACCCACCTGTGTAGGTGGGTTTCATGTCATATTTAAAATTCTTGTTTTGTCGCTTCATGCCCATGGCTTTATGTCCTCACTGAGCATCACTGGGAACAGTCTGGCTCCATCTTTACTGGTGTTTATATATACTGGGACGATGCACCATAGCTTTTCCTCGCCAGGCCAAACCATCCCAGCTCTCTGAGCCCCTCCTTGTATGACAAACACTCAAATTCCTGAATTGTCTTTGTGGCCCTTCTTTCTACTGTCTCCATTATGTCTCTGTCTCTCTTGTACTGGGGAGCCCAGCACTGGACACAGCACTGCAGTGCCCCTCACCAGTGCCAAATAAAGGGAAGGATCACCTTGACCTGCTGGTGACAGCCCAGGACACCGGTGGCCTTTGCTCAAGGGCACATTGCTGGCTCATGGTTGGCTCGTTGTCCTCCAAGACCTCCAGGTCCTCTGGAAAGCTGCTTTCCAGACAGTCAGCCTGGTAAAGCAGTGCTGTTTATTGAGGATGCAAGTAATCTAAAGGCTTTTCTGTATTTTAAGAATTGCAATGCTTAAAAGTATTTTATGTCTTGTGGAAGAATTATTACACCAGGACCAGAGAAAGAAACTCACTCAGAATTTTTATTGTAATTTTAATAGGTTCTTGCAATTTTTAATAGATTTTATAGATTCCTACAGATTTTTATAGATTTGAATTGAGATGGACCAAGTTACTTTGCAGAAATATGTCTTGGAAGGGGCTTTAGCTCATAGGTGTCAATGTCTTCAAGCCTGAGATGAGGATGAGAATGGGAAGGTTCAGCAACAATAAAATTTCATATCTGTGAAGGACAGAATGAAGGCACAGTGTGAATATATTACAGCTTGGTTCCTCCTAACATGAGCTTGTTAATGCTGTGTTGTTGGCCACCTGCCAACACTAATACAAGGAAGTGTTGATTATTTTTTTCGCTATTTTTTATCATACTATCAAACTGCTGACGTTGAAGACATTATTGGCATTGAAAGTATTTCCCTTATGAGAAAATTTTGCTATCAGTTTATTAATCAATTTGTAGTTAATTGATTTAAATATTTTCTAATGACTTTTGACTGTCTCGTTAGTGGAAATGATTTAATTTCAAAGTACTCGGAGCTGGTGGTGAAACGTGACTTTGAACTTTGATTGTGCCACTGGAAGTCATAACATTGACTTTGATCCTGATAGAGTTAGCAAATGTGGGAATGTGTCAGCAGGAGTCACATTGAGCAGGAAATGACTTCTAGAAGGATTCAACTTTTCTAAACCTACTCCAGCCACAGTAGAGCAAATCACCTGAATGGTAAGATGCATCACAGTCTGGTAACAACTGCAGCATCTCAGCAGATTCTCTCAGTATCACTAGGCCAGGCCTGGTTTGCTTCGATCCTACGCCCAGGCTTGGAATAACTCTTGATGGTATTGAGAAATCCATGTGTTTTCTCTGAAGGGCAAACTTTGGGAGAGCGATAGTCTTTCCTCTTGGAAGCTTAAAGGGATGCTGGCACGCAGCTTTGCATACAGATGATTTCAGCCACACTTGACTTTAGTCTCGATGTAGCCCAGCTCTATTTTAACCACGATATCCAATAAAATGCAGTAGAATTAAGTCACAGAACCTTAGAATGGGTTGGGTTAGGTGGGACCCTGAAGATCTCCTAGTTCCAACTCCCCTGCAATGGGCAGGGACACCTTCACTAGACCAGTTTGCCCTATCCAATCCTGAATGCTTCCAGTGAAGGGGCACCTACAGATGTGACCTGTTCCAGTGTCTTAGACTTAGCTCTAGTCTAAATATGCCTTCTCTTAGTTTACTATAGCTTGTTTCTGCTCCATGGTCACACACTGCTGGTCTATTTATTACCTCGAAGGCTAAAGCTGCTCATTTAAACTGAGCTCAGTAATGTCAGGATTACACAGCAGTCTGGTTTGAATTTAGAACAGCCCAAATAAGCATCCTGGTCTTGCAATCTGAGCTTTCTTTATATCATAAAACAACCAGGCAGCTCTTGTAAAATAGCTGTTTAACAGCAGCTGTGCTTTACAAAGTTTTGGCCTGGGGCAGAGTTTTACAGTCACACTACAAACTCAAACCCAGGGGCTGGTTTTAATGGGAATGTTAATAGGTCCATAAGCAGAGATATGGCATGTGTTTCTATACCTTGAGCTGTCAAATTTATTGCTCTTTTGGTGCTTCATAAAGTAAGCATTGGGATTTTCTTAAAGAAGCTGTAAGGAGCCCAACAGTGCTCAAACTCTGAAGGAAAACCACTTTTCTAATTTTGTTTTTGGGGGGGGAGGGGAGGTGTTTGTGTGTTTTATCTTTAAAAACATCAATGAAATAAAATCTTGTGAAAACCAACAATACCCTGAACCCAGTAGTCAGTGTGATGCTTAATTTCATATTTTCCCCTCTATGTGATGAATATAGAAAAAATGATAATAGTGTTCTGCCTGTCCATTGAAATGATGCCTCAGAAGAGAACCTTTGTATGTATGAACTGGTGTCCTGCATTGCTTTTCTGTTGCTGCTCCCAAGGGATGTAAACTATCCATATTAAGTCTTGGGCTAGACATCATCTAAATGCTTGTTTTGGTATTCCCCTGTAGCTTTTCTCCCTGTTCTTTTTCAGCCACATAAAACCTGATGAATGTGTATGTTCAGTGGACAGAGCCTGGTGAATTAATATTAAAGCGAGCGTTCTTTTGCTTCTGCTCTACTAAAAAATGACTCATCTCACTTTGGTTTGTAGCAAATTTCCCTGCTGTTTGTGGACATAAACTTGAAATAAAGCTCAGAAGTTTCACTAGTGACCTTGAGGTAGAGTAGGTTGTTCTAGAAGAGGCAGATCATCCTGCACAAGGTCACTGGCCTTGCCTGAGCCTGAAAACTGCCATTTCATTCCAAGCAGTTGACCTATTTGAAGGGCTTCATCTGCCTGAATTTGTGCTGGTGAAACTCTCCAACCTCTAAACTTTTGGAGTTTCACAATGGCTATTTTGACCTTCATGGGGGAGCCCTGCAATTAGAAGCAGGTATGGTCATGTCTGCCACAGGGGAGAGATTTTTTTTTGCCTGTTGCAGCTTTAAAGTGAATGTTTATATGAAAACAGCTCACAGGCTCCTTTGGTGAGGAGGTGTCAAGAGTTGCAGAGGGTTTCCAGCCCTTTTTGGAGCTGTATGTGTTGGTGTGGGGTGGATAGGAGGAGAGGCTTTAATGTGAGCATAAGATTGGCTTAATACATTTGTATTGCTGGGCAGAAAAGAGGACAATAAAGCAAGGCACAAAAGCTGTAGTGGTTTCTTGAGTTTCAGGGGAATAGGAAACTCAGACAGGGGGGGAAGTTTCTCCAGGGTTGAGCACTGGGGAGGTGTTTGGGAGAAGTGTCTCCCTGGCTTCTCTTACCATCTTCCCTGAGGGCAGGGCATTAGAGAGGCCTTTTGTCTGCCCAGTATTAAGTTCTTACAGTTCTGTTGGATAAATGCAATTCAACCATTTGTTAGGAGGTACAGACATTGTGCCCATCCTGATGGGCTGTTGTTTCCTCTTTATCTGGTGGGTCTGAATTAGGTAGATGCCTAAGACTTCAAGTCCCGTTTTAGCCACTAGCAAATGTTGTTATCTGCAGTCTGAAGATTTCAAGCCTTGATATTACTGGTGCTAATTCCTGTCAGCTGAGCTCATGGTGTGGTTTGACATCATCAGTGAACTCCTGAGATGTCCAGCTGGTGCTGGGGGGCAGATGCTCTTCCCTCACCCCTGATCATGAGCTGCTTCTGCTTCTCCTGTCTGACAGCTTCAGGCAGCCATGGTCCAAAAGTAAACCAGCCCTGAAAACCAAATCACCTTTTTTCTCTTTTTTTCCCATGATATTTTCCCAAACCAGCGGATGGGGAAGGTCAGCGGAATACCAAGGCTGGTGGCAGGTTGGTGGCTGGAGCTCTGGGGACAGTCGGGTGTTACAGGAGCTCAGCTGGAATTGGGGATCTCTCTTCTGCCTCACAGTGAAGTAAACCAATTCTCAGGTGTTCAGTAGCTGCACTGGAGCAGTTTCGCTCTCCTCTAGCCCCTTTTGTACCAGCTTTACTACCAGAAAGGCGTTCAGAGCACTACGCCAAAAAGATCAAGTTTAGTTTATTTTTAACATCTCCACGTTTTCAAAACTGCCTCCCCACTGGCTGTTGGCTGTGAGGAGGAGGTATGGAAAGCTCTGTGCACTTGTCCAAGCCCTGGAGCAAAGCCCTGCAGTCCTTTGCTCTCTCCAGCCAGCAGACTGGAATGATTCTCAAGACTGGCAGGCAGGGAGGAGGCACTGTTTGCTCTTTTTCTCTTGGACTGGGTTTATTTTGCAGACACCATCTGCTTGTGGCTGACTAATTAGCAGCAGTAGCCAAGAGGCAATTTTCTTCCTTTTCCTTTGAGATGAAGACTCATGCCATGGCCCATGCCTTTTGCCACCAGACTTGGAAAGTGGTCGAAGATAAAACTTAGCCACTCGTTCAGGAATTGATGAAATGAGAAACTCATCTTAATGCCTCCTCAGCAAATAATGAATTTAGCTCTGGTCACACAGGTTCCCAAAATAACACAGAAGTGATGTGACAATGTCTTAGCCTTAAGCAGGAGAGCCTGGTGTTGGTGTGCAGTTTCTTAGTGGAGAGGCTCCATAAGACCAGACTTGGTAGGTTTTAGGCTGGAAACTCTTGTTAAAATTGGAAGGTGCTGTTTGGTCTTGAAGGCTTTGACAGGGACTTGGGTTAAGTCGTTTTGTTGAAGTTGCCACTTTTGTTAATGATTGTGTTCAAATTCAAATCACTTGATCCAAGAGACAAGTTTCTCTGATAGCCATCTGAATAGGTTTTTTATGTTTGTGGAAGCACAGCAATTTTAGTTGTCTTAAGAAAGGAAACAAGTCTTTATGGTTTTCCAGTAAATGCCTTGTATGAATCAGTGTGAGATACAGGTATAACTAAAATTAATTTCTTTCTTTGTTTCCCTTTCCTAGAATATGACAGATACCTAGCATCTAGCAAAACCATGGCAGCAGCTTACCTTGATCCCAACTTGAATCATACACCAAGTTCAAGTGCAAAGACACACCTCAGTACTGGGATGGAGCGTTCCCCAGGGGCCATGGAACGAGTCTTAAAGGTTTTCCACTACTTTGAGGGCAGCAGTGAACCAACAACCTGGGCCAGCATTATCCGGCATGGAGATGCTACGGATGTCCGGGTAAGTCTGTTTTTAGCATTCTTGTGCCAGCTTTAGATGAAGTGTTAGCTTTGTGCTGAAAAAATAGGAGGTGAAAGTCTGAAAGCAAACAAACTTAAGTTTTGTGGTTTATTTTAGAAGAATCTTTAGCTGCTCTGTATTGTGAATCGCTTTAGAAGAAGCTTTAAGGAGTACGAACCTTCCTTGAGAACAATAAACCTGATGTATGGTTGTGTAATATGTAAAAGAAATTGGAGCTGTTCCCATTTTTTCAGAACAGAAACTTAAAATTTACAACAGTGGTTATCAGTCTACTGATGTCTGTCAGTTGACTTTTACCACTTCTACTCCCCAAAAGCCTATGTGACACCTCATGGCTGGGATGGTGACATGAAATGACACTTTTCATGTTTAAAAAAAATAAATTTATGTGTTTAAATAGAAGATACGTGTATAAGCATGTTTAAAAAGTTCAAATGCAAGGTGTACATCATTAGAAGCAAAAAGAAGTACTGTCTGCAAACTTATTTTCACACAGTGTGGGAAATTGAGCTGAAAGGTCCTATTTTCCCCCAGTAAGTCCATTTGTTCCCTTTCCCCTGGCAGTCTCCTGCTGCTTGTATTTTTACAACGTTGTCCTTCAGTTCATCTATGGAAGAAAACCCCAAAGGTTGGGATTTTTTTAAAGAATAAGTATTTGTAGTCTTAGAGGTATATGGAAATGTTATGTTTGCATGAAAACACTGTTTATTCTGAAGCACACATGCTCTCTAATTTTTACTTACCTCTTGCAACATTTATTCTTTCAATTTTTGAGCTATTGCAGTATTTAAACTGAAATGAAGCTCAGTTTAACATGTCAGATGCTTCTGTGGTTTGCTTGTTTTTTTATTATCCTCCAAGAGCAGAATCTTACATGTTGGTAGGTGTTTTGTGGGGTTGTTTTCTGCTGTGAGGTTCTTGCTGTAGAAGCAGGTTCCCATCTGCTCATTCCTTCCAACTTCAAATTTCACTATAAGGATGTGATTCTGCTGAAGGCAGAAAGTTGTCACAGAGTTAAGGAGACCTGTTTTCTCCTTCTGCCCACTGTTAGGTTTTCATTGTGCAAGAGAAAGCCAAGTAAAAAAAGACTAAAGAATTTTCAATGTTTGATCTCCCTTTCCTTGTGATTGTTTCCTAGCATGGCTGTGTATGATAAGTCCCAAGAGCATTCCTCAGTGGAGTGTAGGTCTTGTGACCATGACCACAGACCAGTGAAATCCTAGTATTTTCACCAGTGCTGATCAGAAAATCTGTTGTCAATTCAAGTAAGCTCATATCTGTCTTCAGGGGTAACTTGGTGAGTTACCCTGAGATTTGAGATGCAAGAACAGGAATCATTGTCATCAATTGCAAACACTTGTTTGACCTGGAATAGCATTTTTTTGGTAGCACTGGGAACATTTTTGCTCCCTGGCTTAAGTATAATGGTTTGATATATCTAATCTGATTGATTCATTTCATAAAGTGTATTATTTGATGCAAGGGGAGAAAAACTGTGTCTTGGTATGTTTTTAACTTTACAAACCTCTCCTGTGAGGATGAATGTCCAGGGTTCTTAATGTAGTACTTGAAATGGAGGTTATCTTGCCAAAGAAGTATGTAGAAACCTGAAAAACAAAAGCAGAGATTAAATCTGGGGTTTTTTTCCAGCTCAGAAATACCTGTGGTTATGGCCTTTAAGAATACAAAACTTAGACTCCCAGTAAGAAATTCAGTGCTGAGTTCAGTTTGCAGTTACATATCCTTGTTTTAAGCAAGAACGTGTCATTTTTTTCTAAAAGTAGGCTCACAAGAGCAGGCAAGTAGCAGTTCCTTGAGGCTTGCCTTATTTTTTAATTCTTACATTTACATTTACTTGGATAGTTGTTTCTAAAAAGAATGGGATTTTGTATTGTTGATAAAGGACATGATGGGTAGCTGTTAAACCTCCTGCTTTTAACAAATGTGCTCCTTTTTTTACCTTGTTAAACTGGGGCAGTGACTGCTGAATGTGCATGTACTCTGTAGTAAAGGTCTAGCCCTGATGTATTGCCATGACATTTATTTTAGAAACAGTAAAACCTTGTTGGAGTACAAGCCTACATTCCGTTGGGATGATTGTTGTTCGACCAAGCCGAATAATTTCAGATTAAAATAGCCTTTAAGGGTTCTATGCTTTAGTTTTCTACCCCCCTCCCTTTGTGGAGGAGACTCTGCCACAGAGCTTCCATTTCTTCTCAGTTGCACACTGAGGAGGAGACTGGAGCTGGGTTTGTCCTTGGCTTGTTTCCGAGGAGCTCTGAAGGAATATTCAGAGGTGAATGTCTTCCAGACAGATCTGCAGGTAGAAGGAAAAAAGATCTTTTCAAGACTACTCCCTGGTCAGCAGAGCTGCTGGGGTGATAGCCTAGAAACCTTTCCAGTGTTCAGAGGAAGTCAGACTTGGTCTGAAATCTCCAGAAGAGCCAATTAAAGGTGTTTCTGCTGGTAAAGCAGAAGACTTTATGGAATGTACTAATACCAAAGGAAAGGGTGGAATTTTCTTTCCTGATTTGTGGTTTGTAGCATCTTGTATTTCTAACAAGGTCCAGTTTGCCTTTGTGAAGGGAAAGCAGTGAGGACAGGGCCTTTTTCCTTTAAAAAAAAAAAGGAGAAAAAACGATATTTTACAATTTCCTAAGAGTAGAGTGGAAACAGTGCTTTCGCTGTATTCCTTAGACACAATTTCTCCATCATGAGGAGAAACACTTTTCATTTGAACACTTGTTAAGCTCATATGAACATATCTCAGCTTTCTGCAGGAGTCTCTTAAGAGGCAAAACTATGATTTTCTTGCTATTTGTCTTAAAATACATTTCACCAAGACAACAGTGTGGCTACACGTAGGCTTCGCTTTGAGGAGAACTTTGAGCTGCGGATCTTTGCTTGTTCTGGATGGATTTAGTCTCTCCAAGACAGCTGTTTCCTCCAGGCATGAGGCTGGATTCTCACTGGATGCAAGGGCAGCTTCGAAATTCTGGGAAGTGCTTTGCTGGATTTCAAAGAACTGGCGTGCTCTCTTTACCCTTTTCTTTTTCTTGGTATTATACTAAAGACATGCTTCATTTCCAAATGAAAAAGCAAAAGGCTTTTATGAATGTGCAAAGAGTGGTCTCCTCCCACGAATGTGTATCTAGACAGCCTTAGATTTGCCAGGGAAAGAAAGGCTGCTTATCTTTCCTGTTTATCCTGGTTTGGATGTGGTGTCTGGGTGCATATGCATCAAGAGGGATTTCCATGCTTTGGGCCTGGAGAGAATGCAGGGCATGCTCTGCCCTGCTCACAGCCTCAGGTGTGGCATGCCAGGGGGTGGGTGTTGCTGAGATGGAATTTTTTTGGTTTCAAGTGCACCCTGAAAGTAAACACTGCCACTGCGTCTTGATCAGCACTTGCAAGTGAATCACATCTCTGTGTTCAGAAGATGTGGTCGAAGCAGAATTGTAACCATATTTACACAAAAAAAAAGGTGTGCAATGCATTTTGCAGGTTGAGGGGTTAGGGAAAGGTTGGGACTTTTAGAAGACAGACATTTGGAAACTATGTGAGCACTTACAGGTGTCTTTGGCACAGATCTACCTGGTCTGCCTTCCTACCCTATAGGTGCCCACCTTGCACCCATTGCACCTTCTTTTGAAACTTCTAGCCCTTAAAGCTTGTCCTTGTTTCTTGCCTAGCAGTTGTGAGAGGTAAAGGTGGCATTATTTCTGTGGAAGTAACAACCTGGTTTGAGATTTCTGGTTATTGCCAGACATGTGTTGTACCTTGATTCTCATACAGGTTTGTTTTCTTCCAATTTTGTTACACTGTCTAAAACATAAGCTGGATAGAGATAGCATTAAAACTTTTAGCTGCCAGATTTGTCCTTATTTCTGGAGTTGGAGAGAAGTATGGTTAGAGCTCTTGAACAAATACAGATACAGTCAGTGTCCACGACTCTCTTAACCTGTTCACCATTCAGATGTCTTTTTCTTCCTTTTCTGTGCTATAGAAAAGCTGAAATGTCAGCTTCTTTAATGTTGTCAGAATAAGAACTTAAAAAGCTTTGTAAAAAAAGAACAACATCCTTAGCCTAAGGGTAAAGATATATATATATGTATATCTGACTGAAAAAATTTGAATTCAAGGAGCATGCCTTGGCTGTGTCTCATCTCTGCATCACAGAAAAAGACCACAGCAAATTTATCAGCTTTCCTACCCACCTGCAGAATCTTATTTTCCACAGGTAGAAGGCAAAGGTATTCAGTCTGGTTTATATATATAACAGACTGGAATGTGTATATATTTTATATATTGTATATTATATTTTTTATATATATATAAAGAGAGAGAGAGAGAGTGTATTCCAGTTTGTTCCCTAAATTGAATTTAGGAAGAGAAGGGCTGAAGCACATTCAGCTGAGTCATCACTAAAGCATTTTACTCAGCTGCATTACTGTGTTAGTATTTGTTGCTTGTTTTTTCCTGTTTGCCTCTCCCATTCAATCCATGCTGTACTTTTACCTAGTAGTCCAAGAGTACAAGTGCTTGATTGGAGATCCAGTTTGTGGTGGAGGAATGGAAAGATCCTGTGGTGCAGAGGTCTGCAGTTGAAATGCTATCCCAGTTAGACAAGTGTTGCTCCTGGCAGCTGTGCCAGCTTCCTTCTTGTTGTGTGTGTTCTCATGCTGCCACCAGAGTTGTGCTGGCATAGGTAGTGTGACTCTTTGGCAAGTTAAAATGGTTGTTTTCCTGTTGTTTTTGATCCAGATCAGTTTTGTAATCTTCTTAGCTGCATTGTCTTGCAGACTGACACAACTGAGAAGACTGGGGGAAGAAAGGAAATGCCTGTTTATGCTGGCACCTCAGTGTTGCTGCACCACCAGTGAATAGGGTATTAAAGCCTTATTGGTGAACATCCACTGCAGCATTCCTGGTTTCCAAACATTTCCAAGAAGGATATTGCTCTGAAAAGGGCAGGAAGCTTGTCAGTCCAACCTCAGTCACTGAGAAGACTTGTCTACGAAGCTAGTTTCACACACTCACCTTCATCTCTGTCCTCCAAGCTTCTAACCCTTTTTCAAACTTGCCTTGTTTGCTCCCAGTGTCTGCACAAAAGGTCCCAGAGTTTTGCTGTGGCTAGTCTGGAGCAGAGCTGGTCTACAGGATACTGATCTTGACTCACCAGGTAGCAGCAATTGAACTTACTGCTTCCCAGCTGTGGAATGGGCCAGATGGGCTTTACTCCTCCTAAATGCAGCAGAAACATGAAGAGTTATGGGGGAATGGGCATGTGGTAGGGCTGCTGTGATGTATCTGCTGCTGTCTGTAAAGGAGCAGGAAAATGTATTCATGAGCAAAGTTCCAATCTACTGCATTTCTCTTTCAAAATAAATTCTTATGACAATACAGTAACAGAGGTAACAGGTTGGTCACACAAAGTTCTATGAGAAAAGGCTGTGAAGACCAGCAGGACTCAAAGCTGTGCCAGGTTAGCATTTCTGGTGAATTCTGCTGTGTGCAGCAATAGTTGCATGTTCAAATCCAATTTCTACATGTATACACTAATATATGTGCTTTGAGGCAGTGGAACTGTTCAATGTATGGAAGCAGACTGGAGTGCACCAGTTCTAACATCAGTTAGATTCATGTAAAAATCTCTAAAATAAGTCCTGATCTAGTATAAGAGCTAGAAAATCAGTACCATTAACGTTTTTTCCTGCTGTGCCTGCATGTATGGTACCAGATGACCATGCATGGCTGTACTGTTAGTTGGTAGGTGTCTCCCTTCTGAGAACCTGACAAAAGCAGCAAGAACTCAAAACTACAGACTGCCAAATGTAAACAGGACATAAAAGGTGTATGGTGCTGTGATAATCACTCTGATTATAACAGACAAAAAGTGCCCTTGGGCTTTAGGATTCTTGTGTTACTTGTGGAAAATACTCTTCATAGCCTTGGGTGAGACACAGGTGTGAAATAATGTTTTAAACCAAATATAAATAGCCCTTTGACATGTTTAACCATACAAGTCCTGGATCCAAGGGAGCTCTTAGACGTGGCAAGTGCAACTGAGGATAGGGAATAGTGAGAAACAGAAAAATCTGGGTTGAAAAGGACCTTTTAAGGTCACCTATTCCAGCCCTGCTGCGATGAGCAGGGATGTCTTCAACTAGATCAGATTGCTCAGAGCCCCATCCAACCTGACCTTGAATGTTTCCAGGGTTGGGGCATCCACCACCTCCCTGGGCAGCCTGTGCCAGTGTTCTACCACCCTTTTTGTAAGAAACTTCTTCACTATATGTAATCTAAATTGATCCTCTTTTAGTTTAAAACCATTATCACTTGTCATTTCACAACAGGCCCTGCTAAAATGTCTGTCCTCAGCTTTTTTCATAGGCCCTCTTAGGTATTGGGAGGTGCTCTAAGATCTCCCCAGGACCTTCTCTTCTCCAGGCTGAACAACTCCAGCTCTCTGAGCTTGTCTCCATTGCAGAGGTGCTCCAGCCCTTGGAGCTTCTTCGTGGTCTGCTCTGGACCTGCTCCAACAGGTCCACATCCTTCTTATGTTGGGGACCCCAGAGCTGGGCTCAGCATTCCAGCTGAGGACTTTAAGAGAGCAGAGGACTCATGCTGCTTTTGGAAAACTAAAAGTGCTGTCAACATTTAAAACACTGTTACGTATGTTTGGGAAGTGTGAAGTTGGATCAGAAAAGTGGTGGTGAATCCAAGGGGACTGGAGAGCAGGGCTCTGTCAGTGCTGTTAGTGTGTGCTTGGAAGGTTCCCTGTGGAACTATAGGTGTGGAGAGGTGCTTGGGATGACAGATCTGTGCATGGCTTGAGTGGGAAGAGCTCTGAGGCACTTAGGTGGATGAATTGCTTGAGCTAATGGTGTCTCTAGGCTGGCATGGTGACAGGATCCTGGGCAACAAAAAATGTGTGTTCAGGCTGTAGTTTCAGTATATACTTGTTGCTGAGCAGAGTTCCTGTTCAGCCTGATCAGTTCCCCAATCTGGTTTAACACACGATATACAAACATGTTTGCTGGGCCAGTGCAGGAGAGAGAAAGCACAGTAACAAGGAAAAGAGGGATGTGGGCTTTTCTCTCTGAATGTCAGACAGGCTCTTATCAGAGGACAGCTCAGATTTTGGTGTTGTGAGCACGTTCAAGAGTTTTCATTTATGGAAATTATACACTGATTTACATCAGAACTTTTTACTTTACTTCTGTCCAGCTTTTCATTTAAGCTCCCCAGATCAGTCTCTCATCATGGGTTATAATACTTGATACACAAATAGTGTTTGACATATTTGAAGTGCTGCACAAACATTCATCCACTGTCCCTCTGTCAGAGGTGCTACTTAAAGACTTTTTCTAGTGCAAGAAAGTTTCTCCTTCCTACTAAAGAGGGAAATTAGGTTTGTAGTCACACTGGGAGTATATTATTCCGAGCTCAATTTATTCATAGTAGCACATTAGCTTTGATAATTTACAAGCAAGCAATTGATTTTGACTCATTTACAGAAGCACATGGTATTAGTGATACATACTGGGAGAGCTGAGGGTGCTCTGTGCCTTTCGGCCTTTCTCTGGTCTGTCTTGATTTTTCAACAGCCTCATAAATATACTGTGCTGAAATTCTATTTTTGGGCACCTTCTCCTAATTTAGGACAAATATTAATCTATTTTTTAAATTAGCTGTGGTGAGTATCTGTGGCTTCTTTAGACAAATGAGTTAAAATGAGTGCTGTCTAGTTTTCTAGCTATAGAAAACTTTTTTTTTTCTTCCCTCTGGGGTAGAGGGAGGGAAAGGTGACCTATCACTTGGCTATTATTGATAGGAAATTCCTCTAAGGGCTTCTCACTCTCTCTTGCTCAGCTGTACTAGCCCATTTTATCTTCGGGATGTAAATGTCATCTTTGGAAACCTAATTAAAGTCAATGTGATTATGGTAAACAGCATTTACCTGGTGTATGATGTGTGACTGCCTCCCACTTGGAGAGAGTTGCCAAAACCCCATGAAAACTCCTCAGAAATTTGTATTCATGCAGGTATCTCACGTACCCACAGTGAAAACTCACTCTGGAGTAGGTTTCTGCTGGAGTCAAGCTCTCCTACAAGTACTTCTAGCTGTGATTAATTTGAGGTTGGAAATCTGTAATTCAGGTTAAAACTCTTATGTTCCTTACCTGTTTTTTTCCTCACACTAGAATGGGTCTGCAGAGCTTTCTGAGCCACAGGGCGAGTTGTAGTAGATTTTGGAGAGATTTCAGATTTTTTTTTTGGCTGTGCTTCCAGTGAAAAGATTGTGGTGACATGTCTCAGCAGGATGCTGTAGTCGCTATTGTGCAGTGGTTAAGCAGTTAAATTGTTTGTCTGGAAACTCGTGATTAAGCATTCTGATCACTGCCACAGGGAACATCAGGCATGCTTCTGGCAGAGCTCCTCAGTGCCACCGTGGAAGGCAGAGAGGCTGTCATCCATGCTGGAGGGGTGGCAGTGGCTTTGTTTGACACTCCAGGCGTCTCCACTGGCTCTGTGGAAGATGTCCAGGACCTGAAGAGATTCAACATGTTGTTTACTACTGATCGGAGTTAAATACACTGACCTGATTATGGCTGCAGTGCCAGTGCAAGTCTTGGAGATTAATCTTGGACTGTTTGGAAAGAGCAGCCAGATAAAACAAACCCTGTGCTGCTGCAGGGGAACTCTCTGTCCTGTTCATGGGCTGCACTTCCTCCAGTACGAGTCCATGTGGCCAAATGAGCTGTGCTGCTGGGCTCTCCTGGTGGAAGGTGTGGCTCTAAATGTTTTAAAATTACACTCTCTGGTTTATTAATTAAAAATAAATAAGCAGATAGGTGTTTTACTTGAGTGGCTTCTCCTGCAAAGTGTCTTGCTTGCCACATTTCTTTGCTTCTGGGTTTTTTTGATTTTGACTGGGGTTGGTGAGCACCTGGAATGAGCTCTGTGGCATTGCTAAGCAAAAGAGGAGAGAAGCACTTATCCTGTTTGTTTCACGTAAAGCATCACTTCTTCCTTCCTGAGAACACATGACTTTATAGCATAGACCTACAGTTGACCTCCTTTGCACCCATGCTGCTGTTTCCTTAGTGTTTGCCTTGACTTGTTCTTGACTTGCAGTATGTACTAATTGTTGCTAAGTATTTTCTTTGGGTGATCCCAGCTACCTGGACAGGAGGAGTAGGCTACTCTTCCTACGTAATTTTTACAGTGATTTTGGTTCTGTGATAGGTTTAGAATGGATTGATGCTATAAAAAGGATAGAGGCTTGAAAAGCTCACTCATTTTTGCTGGGAATTAGGACATCTGACCTCTTCAGTCCTTTTGAAATCCCAGCCAGAAGGTCTGAGATGTCTGGCTTGGTTCTTCCCTGAGTAAACACTTAATGGTTTCTGCCAAGCCTTATGCATCAGTGATCTCAGTGATTCATGGCTATAGATAATTTTGCCTTAATTTTTTCCTTTCCAAAGCCCTTTCTTATCACAGCAGGCATAACTATCATTTAAGAGCATGTACCTCTTTTTCCATTATCAACTGGCAGTGTCAGAGACAGGGGTGGACTTCCAAAAAGAAATGCTGAATGTGCTCTGTGCAGGGTGCAGGAAGGGATGAAAATGAATTAATCTCTTCTGTTTGCATGTGGAAAAGCTGGCAGCATTCCCTTTGGATGAGAGCTTGCCTGGCAAAATGTTAGGCTTTACTCTCTGAGCAGAGATTGTCCTTTGGGTGAAGAAGAGGTTAAATGTGCCTCAGTCTCTTCTGAGAGTACTTGGTGTTTGTTGTGTGTTTCCAGGGATACAGGCAACTGTTCTCCTTTTTAGTATTTGATACAAAGACCCTCAAATGCAGGCAAGAAACAAACTTAACCAATTTACATTTAATTCAGATTTAAAGCTGTTCACTGACCTGATAATCGACCTTTGGAATTGCTGGGGAAGGCTGCAAAAAGTTAACTGCTTTAAGAGGAGACAGGATGAGCAAGTGGAGGAGTTTCATTGAAGGCTGCTGAATGACAGAAACAATGCTTAGCTTGGGAAATCCACTTGGATAAAAATAGTCTGAGGTTAGGAGAGCACTCGGGGGGGGGGTGTGCGCTTGCCTGGTGTCTCCTCTTTGCCTGGTGTCACCTCTGACGTCCCCTGGCATCCATCTGTGGCCAGTCTGGTTCTTCCTTCAGTCACTTTGCAAAGGGACCTGCAGGGAGGTTACTCATTTGCATCAGACCTTTGTCCCAGCAGCTTGGGCACCTTCTGGCTGTCAGGACATGCTGTGGCTGCTGAGCCTGTGTGGTGCTGCCAGCTGGTAGTGCCACTTGAAAACTTGGGTTTGCCAGAATGTTGTCTCCCTCCCACATGATACATCCTGCAGGATTTGTTGTAGTGTCTGTGTTCCTTGAGGTTTGGGCTCACCATCTATTTATCACTGGATGTCCAGCTCCAGGGCCTGGAAGAAAACAAGGGAATTGGGAGGCACTGGTGGTGCTGAAGCAAATGATGCTCCTGATATTGCTCATGCTGCTGCTGTTGGACACAGGGTCCTGGTGGACTTGACGGAACCTCTTCTAACTCAGTCTCCATGAACTTACTAAATATGGCTTATGTTTCCTCCCTGTAGGCTTGAAAGAATTTTGTTTTCCATTTCACTATGCACTGTGTTGCTTCTGGAAGATGATTTAAAGGTTGCAGTTTGAGGAGATGTGTGAGCTGATCTAACAGCTCGCTATCACCTCACCAACAGCATGATTCCACTCCTACACGTGTCATCTTCCCCCACTATTCAGATTTAGTCCTTCCTTTATTCTCTTTTTGCAGTTAGTTTTCTGCTTGCTTAATTTGCAGAATCATAGTCTTAAACAATTTCTTTGGGATGTAAAATAATACATTTTGGGAAGCAATCCTAGAATCGTTTAGGTTGGAAAAGACCTTTGAAATCGTCGGGTCCAGCTCTCATTCCAGCTCCACCACCATGTTCACCACTAAAAAAATGTCCTGAAGTGCTTATATCCACATGGTTTTTGAACACTTTCAGGGGTGGTGACTCTGCCACTTCCCTGGGCAGCCTGTTCCAGTGCTTGACAGCCCTTTTTCCTAATATCAAATCTAAAGCTCCCCTGGCACAACTTGAGGCTGTTTCCTCTGATCCTGTCACTTGTTCCCTGGCAGAAGAGACCAACCCCCACCTGGCTACAACCTCCTTTCAGGTAGTTGCAGAGAGCAGTAAGGTCTCCCCTAAGCCTCCTTTTCTCCAGGCTGAGCTCTGCCAGCTCCTTCAGCCACTCCTCATCAGATTTGTGCTCCAGACCCACAGTGTCATCCTGTAAAACCCTTTGGCCTAACTCACTCCAGTAGCACAGCTCTGGCTCCTGTAGAACATCCCACTGGCTACACGTTGATGTTTTCTGGAATTCTGAGCAAGAATCAGCAGCTTGTGCATCTGTGTGTCTATATGTAAGCACATATGTACATTTTCAGTAGGAAATTTCAGCTCATTCCAGGCTCAGAAGCAAAGGCCTGTGAATTCCTCAGAGAAGTGTCTGGGAGCAGGGATAGCCTGTGCTCCTGCTGAGCTCTGCACTCTGTACCCTGGGGATCTGCCACCTTGCAGTGAGACAAACCTTCCCTTTGACTGGTTTGTGAGGCAGTGGCTTGGATCTCCTGCTGACTTCCTAATGGGGATAAGAGCAGGACAGCCTGGCACGCTGCACCTCAAAGGTTGCTCATCCATGCTCTGCTAACACATTTGATTTTTAGTTACTGCCTGTCAGACCTTTCTGATGTCTGACAGGGATGGGAAACGACGATCTGTTACCATTTTATTTGAAAGGTTCCTTTCTGGGACAAAAGATACTCAAACTCTGAAATTACCTCAGGGCAAACAAGTAGGACATTTGTTGTGTTTGAAAATCTTCCCAAATAATTGTCTCTTGCCTCATTTTTATAAAAGATCTGTGCTGAATCTCAGATGAGTGGGGGGAAGGAAACCAAGGTGTGACCTACCAAATCCTGGCTGATGGGGCACTAAAGAGGATGAAAGTCTAAAATGATTTTCCAGTTCAAGATGGAGAGTGACTTTTAAATGCTGGTGGTGATTTTTCTGAAGAAATACATCTTGCTTTCATCCATGAAGCTGCTTTTTATATTTTGCCTTTTACGTTACCCTGTGTTACGTACAGGGAATACTGGTTTCGTTCTGATAAGATGACTGGAAATGTATTTACTGATGTTTTCTGAAGCCATGCAGGTAAAAACTTCAGGAATTATAAATGGTTGTCTGAAATAGCAGATTACAGCTCAATGTGTTCCATATTTTTAATGCCTGATTTATTACTTAATATTTTGTATAGAATATTGCATAGTAATATGTTTGAATTTAAAAAATACGTATATATTGCATTTCACAACTTGTAAGGAGTTGGTGTTTCTCTGTTTCAGGGCATCATTCAGAAGATTGTGGACTGTCACAAAGTGAAAAACGTGGCCTGCTATGGATTACGGCTCAGCCACCTGCAGTCTGAGGAAGTTCACTGGCTACACCTGGACATGGGAGTGTCCAATGTGAGAGAGAAATTTGAACTAGCCCACCCTCCAGAAGAGTGGAAGTAAGAGAATAAGTCTGTTCTGTCTCAAAGTCGAGTTAAATAAATCTTTTTGCCTTGCTTAAAATAGTCCATAATGTGCCAAGTAATGTGCTCATGTAGTGAAATAGAGGTGGTGGAACAGGGAGGAAATATATATCCACCAAACAAAAGTTTACACTTTTGTTACTTACACTAAGAGCTGTAAGCAGTGTTTTGTTGGCTTTAAGGGGATTTTTTTGTTGTAAGGGGTTTCCTGCAAACTGAAGAGAGCAGTGAAGTGTAACCTGAGATTTAGAGGCCCTAAAATAGAAAGAGAAGTCTCACAGTTATTTGTCCTGCCAAAATCTGCCAAAAGTTGTGATCACAGAGTCATAGAATCAACCGAGTTGGAAAAGACCTCCAAGATCATCAAGTCCATCCCCACTGTGGTTACTAAACCATGGCACTAAGTGCCACATCCAGTAGTAGTAGATAGTGATAGATCTAGTGAACCAGCCCCATCCAAGGTTTTGTCATTCCTAAAAGTTTAAGGACAGCAAAGTTACTCCTATTTGTGGTATAAGCAAACTGCTGCAATTTTTAAAAGGATAGATCTTGTTATTTAAATAAAGCCAAGAGGATCATGTTAAGTCCTGGTTGTGCTTACCTATAGACTGAGCAGGAGCAGTGTGATTTGAAAAGAGTGAAATGCAGTCAAGAATCACTTTATCCCTCTGTGGTTGTAAAACTTTCCAGCTGTTAGCTATTTATTGGGTAATGAATTGAGGGCCCAGAGTGGTGAGTGACATCTGCCTTCCTTCTGACTGATCTTCTCAAGTTATACCAGGAGCAATGAACAGTATAAATGTCACTGCAGAATTGTGGGGTGTTTTTCATAGCCTAGGCACATTTGCTAAGCTGTTTTCATGATGCAGGTGAGTTGGTTAAAAGAAGTGGTATGACTTATATTTCTGCAGGTTTTTAGGAGGGTAAGCTGGTGGTGCATAGCCAGGAGAGGAAGGAGGGAAAGATTATCCACTCTTCAGGTAGAAAGACAAGAGGAGCCTAAAATTTAGTTACAGAAAGACACAATATCTCAATGCTTCTGGGATGTGAATGGATATTTTCCCTTAAGTACTTCACAAGAAATTTTTCATTGAGAGCACTGAAATGACAGCTTAGGAAAGAGGAGATTCCTGATTCAATTCCATGATAGTGATGCTGCATATAAGGTGTGAATAATTTATGCTGTGGAAATTTGTTACCTAGTGTACAAGTGTCAGTTCCATTTCCATTAGGCAGTACAACTTGCATCATACACATTGCAAAACACATTTAATTGGTTTTAAAAGCAAAGTTAGATATTGTTTTGAAGTTGGTGGAAAGGAATTGGATAAAATACTCATGAAAGAGCTGTAATAGGGTGTAAATTATTCAATACCTTTCCAGAGTGTCATTTAATGTGTTATCGAATCCATGCAGCCTGACATACCTTTTAAACCCAGAGAGATTTGCTGTGCATAATCAGAACAGTGCTGTCATATTTGTAATACCATAACCCAGAGTGTCTAAGATCATATGACAGTACTTGTAGAAATATTTAGATTACTAAAAGGGAAGTAGTCTTGGAATGGTTCTGAAATGAAAAGCTTCCTATAGTGTTAATAAACCTTTAACTGTCTCACATACGTTTTTTGGGGGTTTTTAATGATCTAAATTAAAAGGGTTGTATATTCTCAGTATTCAGAAATTAGATCTTGGCATTCTATTGGACTAATCCAGGTACTGGAAGTTACATGGATTGTCAGTGGGTTGTGCAAAAAAGATACCAGGATAAAATCCATCTCCTGTGTACACAGGTTCAGTTTGGTGCTGTTTATGATCCTGCAGAGGATGAGTTAGTGAAGGGAAGAAATGGGGCTATTTCTTGCCTGGAGAAGAGACATCTCTGGGGAGACCTTAGAGCATCTTCCAGTACCTAAAGAGGCTCCAAGAGAGCTGGGAAGGGACTTTTGGCAAGGGCATGAAGGGATAGGTCAAGGGGGAATGTCTTTAAGCTGAGAGAGTTCAGGTTTAGATTAGATGTTAGAAGCAAATTACTTACTGTGAGGGTGGTGAGGCACTGGCACAGTTTGCCCAGAGAAGCTGTGGAATCTCCATCTCTGGAAGTGTTCAAGGCCTCATGTTTGCTTTTATATTCTACTAGTCTGACCTTCTTCCTGCTGTGAAAGCAGGAGGTAGCAAAGGTGTGAACTGTCATGTGGTGAGTTGTTTGTTTTAAATAAAAATCAGTAATGGTCTAACATTTTCCTACCAAGAAGAAAGGCACTAAAGGTCAGAAAAAAGCCTTTTACTGTCTGTGCCTGCATCTTCACTGCACATGCACTTTAAGAAAGTTTATGCTACTTAACTATTTCAAGCCTTTTTCCATTTTATTTTGTTCTATGGCTGTGAAGATCAAATTGTGTCCATCATCAGGAAATTCTGAGTATCTAACTCATGGTGTCAAAAATGATCAGTGTTAGACTTTCTGAACTGCTTGCTTGTTTGTTTGTAGTAGTTTGTTCAGGAAATAAGTATTCTTGTGTCTGCTGTGTTTTATGTCACATTGGGAATACTGTCTTATTTCTTTGAGTTATGCAAGATTTAGCACTAGAGAAGCATTGTATAATTTGAATGTGAGTCCATGTAATTGCTTGGAATAACTGTAGTCTTTCAAATGCTGTCTGAGAGTTGTATTCATTACTGAATTCCAGTTACATTGCTACTGTTAGCTTGAGCTTTCAGCAGCAGAAATTGTAGCTGTTCTTAAGCATTTGCTTGTCTGAAGACCTGTATACCTTTACATGCAAGGTGATCTCAAGTGAGAAGGAAAATGCAAACAAAATCCCAGAGCTTTTTAATGGGAAAGCAATAACAATTGGAGTAAATTCGTTTGCCTCAGGTTCTCTCTGAGTGTTTATGCTAGCGAGGCATGTGTTAAACTTACTTTTTTAATGAAGAAATTCTTCTTTGTTAGTAGTGTTTTAATGATTGGACGTTTCCAAGGTTACGAGGGAGAAAGGTGAACGAGCCTTCTTCCCTTAACCTTCATCTTTAGCTCTGTACAGCTTGGGGAGCCAGGGTTAGCAGGATGTGGGACTCTAAGTCATAGATATCATCAACCCTCATCACTTTTCATAATACTGAGCCTTGAGCAGCAGTCACAGCTACTACCCTTTATGGCTCCAAAAATGTTGTGTGCCACAACACTGTTCCTTTTGCTGGTCTTTTTTGTCCCACAAAGGAAATATCAGGAGGTTCAAGTAACAACTTTTATGCCCTGGAACACACTGTGTTCCCCACAGAGCAGACACCTTCTGGTTCTACAGTTAAGGTTTGTCTCTAACAGGTAGAAGATACCCCAGTGCGTAGCAGTCCTGGAGTAGAAGTTTTGATAGCTGTGATACAAAAGCCTTGGCACAGTCACAAAGGGGGACCAGAACACCTGTGGGATGAGTTTGAGTTGACTAAGTTGATCTAATAGCTCTGTACCTCTCCACAGCCTGTCTTCTCCCCTCTCTTGCTTCCAGTTATCCAGTCCTTTTCCTCTCCTTCTATGAGCCTTAATGCCTGGCTAATCCTTCAGCAAGCTGATTCAGTTCATTAAACTCACACAAGGCTTCTCCTTGGTTCACCCTTTTTTGCCCATCTTCTCTGTTCTGGTTACTTTTCTCTTGGTGTGAACTGAATTGGAACCTGCTGGATGTGGTTGGGACTGATGAGATTATTTCTTCCAGTGGCACAAAAAACTAAAGTGTTGAGTCATCCTTTATTTTTTGGCTCCACCAACTGCCCAGGTAGTGCTTATTACTCAAAGGGAAGCTCCCAGAACTGCTTGGTGGTGTCTGCTGTGCTGTGGACAGGTCACTTCACCATCCTGGTGAACTCTGTTGATGCTGAGATATTTTCCCAGAAAGCAGACGTGGTCTGTGAGAAAGAGACTTGTCATCCTCACCAACTGGCAGCATTTCAAAGACAGTAAATTTAGAGGATATTGAAAATCAAGCCCATCCTTGATTTGGCCTTTGGAAATTGGCTGCTTCATTCCCATAGGCCTAGTCAGAGATTAGGTTATAATTAGGTAATGAAGGTCACTCTCGGTGATTGTCCCAGCTGAGCTGTTTTGCATTACCTGATTTTCTCATGAGATCTATGGCAAAAAGCTGCACTTCTCATGGCTGCTCAGTTAGGAAGACACATCCTTGTAAAGGAGAGAGATTACTTTTCCTCTGTTGTTTTTTTTATCCCAGAGAGTGATGGTGTTTACATCCTAGAATCACACAGTGATTTAGGTTAGAAAAGACCTCTATGATCATCAATTCCAACCATTAACCCAGCACTGCCAAGTCTACCACTAAACCATGGCCCCAAATGCCACATCTGCACATCTGTTAAGTCCCTCCAGGGATAATGACTCCTGGGCAGCCTGTTCCAGTGCTTGACAACCTTTCCATGAAGAAATGTTTGCTAATATTCAATCTAAACCTCCCTATGTGCACTACTGAGACTATTTTGTCTTGTCTTGTTACTTGGGAGAAGAGATTGACCCTGCCTGACTACAACCTCCTTTCAGGTAGTTGTAGAGAGTGTTAAGGTTTGCCTTTTTCCTTGCTCAATGGTTGCATCTTCACTTTTGAATACCTTTTTCTTCTTTCCTTCTTAGTGTTTCAAGAAGGCTTAGAAGGAGATGTGGAAACTTGCTGCCACACACAGGGGATTTTTAATAGAAATTGATAAAGGATGAGGATAGAATTGCAGGAGAAAGGGCACCTGGGAAGTGATGAGAAATCAATAAGAACATTTTCAGATAACAGTGTTGGTTTTAATCTTAAAATGCAGAAAGAGGAAGACAAAAAAACGTAGCAAGACAACTACCTCTCACTACAAAAAAATACATTGAGATGCTGGAGTGTGTATGGAGAAGGGCAATGGAGCTGGGGAAGGAGCTGGAAGACAAGTCTGTGGAGGGAGCTGGGAGGGCTCAGCCTGGAGAAAAGGAGGCTCAGGAAAGACCTTATATCTCTCTACAACTACCTGAAAGGAGGTTGTAGTGAGATGGGTGTCAGGTCTTTTCTCCCAGGTATAAAATGACAGAACCAGAGGAAATGACCTCAAGTTGCACCAGGGGAGGTTTAGGTTAGATATCAGGAAAAAGATTTTTCATGGAAAGAATTACCAAGCATTGTTACAGGCTGCTTGGGGAAGTGGTGGAATCACTATCCCTGGAAGTGTTCAAAAATGTGTGGATATGACATTTCAGGACATGGTTTAGTGGTGAACGTGACACTTGCATGAGGTTGATGGTTGGACTCTCTATGATCTTGATGATCCTAAAGGTCTTTTCCAACCTTAATGATGCTGTGATTCTAAATTCGCTGTGTTATAGAGCCCTCCACCCCCACCTCTCCCTGAAGAGAGCAAGGAAATAATCCTTTTGATCAGGCTGCTTGTAGTCCATATCAGTCTCTGCAGTGGTGTTCAGCTGTTGATTTTAGGGAGTAGAATCATATGACAGGGGAGGCTCTACTTCTCTGCAGCTGCACAGTGTGCTCATGCTGCCTTCTCTCCCTGGCACGTAAATACCTTCAGGCACAATTTGGCTAATATCTAAATTTTTAGTAACTGGGTATCTGCTGTGTATCATGAGTTGTAAAAGCTGATCAGCAATAGAAGGTGATTCTGTGTGTCTTCATAAATTCATGTCATTTGTGAGAGTTTGTCTTAACTGTGCCCTTGAGTCTGTTTGGTTTGTGCCTGTCTGTGTAGTTGTGTCACAGGATGGTTTAGGTTGAGAAGGACCATTAAGGAAGCCCCACAGGGACAGCTTCCACTAGCCCAGGTTCCTGAGAACCTCATCCAGCCTGGCCTTGAACACTTCCAGGGATGGAGCAGCCACAGCTTCTCTGGGCAAGCTGTGCCAGTGCCTCAGCACCCTCATCATAAACCATTTCTTCCTTATGTCCAACCTGAATCTGTCCTCTGTCAGATATACACCTCTCTTGTATATCCCACACTCTGAGGACTCTTTAATTTAAGAACATGTTTTCTGTGCACAGGAATGACAAAATTCATTGCAGTTTCCAAACATTTTCCTTACTTTAATGTTTTCTGACAGGACAATGTATTTTCAATGATTTCAAAGCAAATAAGAATATTGCAACTTCTGCTTGCAGTGGAATCCTAAGCAGCAATAACTCCTAGTAACTTTTTACCAGATTCCCACCTAAACCCTGATTACAGGCAGCCAAATCACTTGCTGAAAAAATGGTCTTG
>NW_008674209.1:48600-70508 GCF_000695815.1 Acanthisitta chloris
TTGCTTTTGTCATGAGTAGATTATTAAATATACTTATTTTGGGCAAGGGCTGTAAAAGAGTGTTTTGGTTAGGACATGCTGTATTGGCACAGCCAAAGGAATGGACACAATGAGGAATGTGTCAGAGAAGGAAGCACACTGTGTGTCAAACACCCATGGCTGTTACTGAAGGACAAGCAAGAATACTAAACTTAGGGATTAGAAGTAGAAGTTTAGGTTAGAGAAGGGATACAGATTTGGTATAGGTCATGGATTGAGGCTCATTCTGAATTTCCTTCACTTGTGGTTTACTGTTAACTTGAAAAATAGGACTGTCAGGTGGAGAACTGTTTCATTTGACTTTTCCATGTGTCTTGATGATGAGTAAGGGAGCAGGAAACCTTTTTTACAGAGAAATCCCTTCAAAACCTATGGAAAATTCAGAGGTGAATATTAGAGCACTTGATCAGAGAAGGAGCAGAATGATGTTCCACACTCTGTCTGTAGGATGTGGCTCCTTAGTGACTGACACTGTTTGCCACTCTTGGAGCAGTGGGATCAGTGTTTTAAGTACCTGCTGGTGATAACCAGAGATAAAAGCTGTTCCCAGGGGTCATGTCAGTGGTTCTGACAGTTCATCTGCTCTTGTCACCTCATTGGGGCTTCCCTTCCTGTGCCTCTGGACCTGATAGCTTATCTGCCCCAAGTATTGATGCTTTGGTTCTCTGTGAGGCTCAGAAGGCAGCAGAGCTCTGTGTTTGCTTCTATTGCAAAGGTCCTGTGATCACATCTCTATGAAATGTCATGTACAGGTAAGTTCCATTTTACTTTGACTATTCTCTTGAATAGTCAAAGAGGAACTTTTCAATTAGTATTCTAAATTTGTTTTGGTTTTATCCTTATTTTTAAGAATGTTTGAAGACATCTTTTATTTGTGAGGAAATCTTAATTATTATTTTTGCCTAGCAGTGTCATTCTCTTTTTCTTGCTTTTCAGATATGAATTGAGAATTCGATATCTGCCAAAAGGATTTCTAAACCAGTTCACTGAGGACAAACCAACTCTAAATTTTTTCTATCAGCAGGTATGTGCAATTCTCTTGCTTTGTCTTTTGCTGATTTTGGTGAATTTGGAAAACTGGATTTGTTTGTTTGAGTACCATATACTGCAGACTGGAAAAACTTAAGGTTGCATATATAAAGCAGAAGGGGCACAAAGCCCATGGCATCTTTCTCCTTGAGAACCAGTGAGGGACATTTTCTAAAGACAAGGTAATTCTGCAGTTTTAGAATAGAATAGATAAAATTTACTATTGTTCTGCTGCCTTCTTACAGTTAATTCACACTGTATTAAACTTGAATTTCTTTATTTTTGCAAGTGTAAATAAGTGACAGTTTCACTACAAACCGTCAAATGTTTCTTTCACTCATATTGTTAGGTTATTTTCATGGTTTGAGATTCTCTTAAGGATTACTATAACTGCATGATAGTTAGAGTTTCTATAAATTAAGCATCTAAATCCTAATTTTGTTAAAGGATTTTAATCTGCTCTCAGACTGGCAAGCTCACAGTAAAAATTCAGGGGGAGTCTGCACTACAATGGTTACCATGTCCCCTAACTTTAACAAGCACAATTGTACACACTCACATTCCTGTCTTAGGTAAATGACTTAATTTGGTTTATTGTGTGATGCAGTTTTTGCATTGATGGAGTTGACTTCTGAGAAGACAGTTTTCCTGCAGTGCTTTGCTGGACTTTTAGTTTAACTGATTTGTGTGATATGCTTGTTTTAGCTCAAAATGTCTGGGCTTTGATGACTTTTTAGTCCTCTAGGATTTCTTGTAGAATCAACAGAATCAGCTTCCTTTTTTTTATAGTGGCATTAACTGCCTTTATACTGGCTTTAAGCACAGGAGGTTTGTGCATTCCATGATGCAGAAGTGGGTGATGAGTTCCAAAATAACTTCCTGAACTCTGTCACTTACCTATTCAACACCTGTCTGCAACATCCTCTCACTTGTGCCTCAGAGAACTGTTTCTTTCAAGCAAGGAATATGAAATGCCAGAGGAATATTTGTTAACATTTTAACTCAGTTTGGAGAAATCATTAGGAACAGGGACAATGGCTCAGAATAGCAAGAAGGTTTCTGAAGGTCATCAGGAACTGATACACAAAACCCTCAGCTCTGTCTGATGATGCCCTGAATCCCAGTTCTCTGAAAAAGTAAATAGCAGAGATTCTTGTCTCCTTGCTCTGCACACCATCCATTTTCTCTTCCCCTTTCTTCTTCACCTTATAGTGAGGTATTTCTAAATCCAGTTCTTCAAAGTCACTGTTCTTTGGTTCGGGGAGCTGCAAGGTATCTGGGTCTCCATTGTCAGGGAAATCAGGTACAGAACTTTCCAGAGCTGTCATTCTCTACCCATAGTTCTGGTTTGCTCCATAAATTTCACTTGGACTCTTGGATAAATTAGGACACTTACTTTTATGTGGTAAAGTATTAATGCAGCACCACTGACGTATGAAAAGGAGGCAAGAAAAGAATTTGAGCAGTAACACTGCGTCATAAACCAGACCTGGTGGAACAGAGAGGGGGTGAAGAAATAAGGAAAGATGATTTTTCACCTTCTGTTCCTCTCTCAGTGTCATTCCTGCAACACTTTAACATCCTCTTTTTGCAAACCACTGTTCTCAGGCAGACATATCATGTTGTGTGTAGGCAAGAGCAGCAGAATGGACAGAAATCATACTTGTATATGTAGATACCTTAAGCTTTCTGCATGGAAATAACTATGTTAGTGAGAGTGAATGTAGGATCCAGGTACAGGATTTTAAGACATCCAACAGAAGCAACACTTTTGCTATCAAATTGACTTTTGTAGATGTAAAAGTCAACTACGTTGCTGTCTCGTGTGTTATAAATGAGTAAAAAAGATTTTGAGGACAAGATGCTGCCCATGACTTTCTTTTCAAGATGAGACTGGGAACCTATTGCTAACTTAGTAATATCCAAACATGTGTTGTCTTACTAAAAATGTACAACATCGAATTAAGAAGTTCATGGAGAAGGAAAGGAAGCATGGTGACCTCTGTCACCTGTGGATTTTGGAAGTGTAAGTATTTTCCTGAACCTGAGTTGCAGAGCAGCAGCATTATTGAAAAAGAAACTGGAAGTTTGAGACTGAATCCTCAAGTGATCTTCATCTTCCAGAAAAGCACAGAACATTTTGTAAAGATAGCACATTGTTACCAATCTCTGTCAACAGACACAGTTTATTCATCCACTTCACCCAAACCACAGTTATCAGGCTGTTCAACCCCAAACTGGCACACGTTTGTGGCTGCACATGCATGACTACTCCCATTCACTTCCATCAGTGCACTGCCCTGTGTAAATCAGAGCATTTCAGGCTTCTCAGTTGGACTTCGTGTCGGAAAGCATTATTTTTAACTTGATTTTGACCATTTTAAGGATGCTGTGACCTTTCTTGGGTTTTGAATGTTCTTTATTACCATGAGTCTCAAACTTCTCAAGAACCTGTGCCCACTCTGCGTATCTCCCGACGCGCTGTGACCGCCGCGGCGCTCGTTCTGCCATCTGTGCTGGGCGTGAGCTGCTCTAATTGGAAGTATAAAATCAGGGCACTTAATGAGCCCCTTCACAGAGTGCCCCTGCTCTGCAATCTGTACAGCGAGGGATTAAAATCAATGTGTGTGCAGGGGGAAACCACACAACTCGTTAATACCATCAGAATCAATCCTGCTAACTTTGGTGCGTGTCGTGCGTCTTGTGTTCCAGGCTGTGCTTCAGCTTGGAGGCCAGAGAGGGTGGACAGGCTGATGTTTAGGTCATTGCTCTTGAGTGGAGGAGTTGTGTGTTCTAGTCATGTCATTTTACATCCCAGTTGAGAGCTCTGATCAACAGACTCATGCTAGAATTGTGCCTTTTTGTTTTGTTACTGCCTCCTTTGGCAGGTGTCAAAGGCAGTGAGTGACAGGTCTGCAGGGATGTCTTCTCTTTTTTCCATCAGTGGAGCGTTTAGGTGGTGATTCTGCATCGACTGCATTACTCCCCTGTGCCCAACTGCTTACAGTTTCAGCCAAATTAGAGGAATTGGATCCCACCCAGTGCTGTTGGAATTGTGAGGTTAAAGTATTCAGAAATCAGGAAATGCCAGATTTATGGTTGTCTGCACAGTTGGCAGATGCTCACTGCATGGATTTTATGTGCCAGCCTTCAGTTGTGTCCCTCAGCATGGAATACTCAGATCTGAACCAGAGTGAACTCTAATCCCAGCCCCAAATCCTAAAACATGAAACACACAGGATTGCTGAGTAAAAAGACTCTTTAGGTTTTATCAACAAGTAAAGTCCTTTTGTGCGTGTGCGTTCTGTTGGCTGTTTTGGAAATCTCAAAAGAATAAAGATATCTGGTTTTTGTATGAATTTTTACCATTTTTCAGAGGAAACAAATCATAAAGGTACAAAAGGAAAATTAAAAATCAAAGTTTTCGAGTAATGAAAAAGGGACTTCACATTTTTCTTGTGGTTTTTGGGAGCACTTCCACTTGCTTTAAATAAGTGATGCTGAAATTCATTGTGAGTGTGTTCCTTTCTCTCTGTTCCAGTGACATGGCTGTTGGGAAGTGGAAATAAAAGGGACACACTTCTCTCTTTTGCCTTAGTAGCTGAGTGCGGAGGCAAAGCCATATCTAAAATCAAGATAGAATACAGCTTTTAAAAACATTCATATAATGAGAATCAGACGTAAGCTACTTGAATTGCCTTCCTTCTATTGTGGGACAACAGCCTGCACACATTTATCCTTGAATAACATGTTAGCCTGCAGTAATTGGAGATGGTTTATCCCTCCATGAAAAGGGAGCAAGCATCTGTATGGGGGTGGGGGCAGCTCTTGGGCATCAGCTGTTCCATTGTTGCTGTCCTCCTGTTTCAAGCTGAAGACTTCTAAAGTAACTTTTGGGGTTTTTTCAGCTCCCAAAGAATAAGTAAAGGTTGTTTTTATCAGTGTAGCATTTTTCTCTGCTGCCTTGTTTAGCCTGCAGTGTGGAGCTGCCCTGGAGATGCTCGTGTGTGTACAATAAAGGAGACCATAGGGCTGAACTGTGTTTTGAATTTGCTTTTTAAAATGAGCCCAAGTTTGTGTAATGCACGAGAGAAGGAATTGCAGGCAGAGGGTGATCTCAAAGTTCGGGCAGATGAAGGATGCTCTGCAAAAATTGAGCTGAATTCTGTACCACAAGGCTCCTGTGTCTCACCAGACAAGTACAATCCCAGTTCGTTTTCATAAGAAAACTGTTTTTAAAAAGAGAGAAAAGTGATTTTTTTTCTTATTGAAAAAAGGGGAAAAAAATCCAGAAGAGGCAAAGTTTCTTGTAGGCAAATGGCATTTCTTAGCTCTGTCTCTGTAGTGTCTGTAAAGATAATGTTCATACTTAAGATGAACTTCATTAAATGAAAAATCTCATTTATATTGTGGCAGATAAATACATCATGCAAATTAAATTATTTTTATAACACTGTCCCTGACATGTAGGAAATTTTAAGTCCAGGCAATTACTGTAATAACTTAATGATTAAAGTTTTATAAGGCTTAGTTGCATGAGATGTAATTTGAAATGCAGGCTGGGAATTAGACTCTTTAACCTAATTAAATAACAACATCTCTTACACCCTAATAAAAATAGGAGACCTGAAGCAAATGACTTTGACAGGAAGAGCTTTGAAGAAAATCAAGGACATGGTGAGAAAAGCTGGCATTGTTCCTGCTGTTGGCAGCCTGTTTGAAACACTGAAAAAAGCCAACAAAAACCTCCAAAACACACCAAAACCCCCAGATCTTTCAGGAAGAGTTCATGGCTGACACGTAAACTGTGCCCTACGGGGAGGTGGCAATAAATGTAAGAATTGCAGCTGCTTCAAAAGAGACTACAAAATACAATTTGTAAAAAAGTATAAGAATATAAATCAAACTGAACATCCCCTGTCTGCTCCTTACAGCTAGCAGAAGCAATTAGAAGTGAGATACAGGGGTAGTTTGCTGAAATTGGCAATACCCCATAAAGTACTTATTTTTCACCTATAAAAGTTGATTTACACCTCAAAACTGTGCTGACATTCTTGGTTTAGGCCTTGCTGTTTGTATAGTGGTGGAGCTACTTTGGTATCTTCCAAATGTCATGTGTCCAACTCTGCTTTCCCTTAGCAGTGCTGTATGGTAGGAATGTGAAGTTCCTCAACACCTCTTAAATGCTCAGCCAAGCTCAGGCCAAGGAGAGAGGGGCTGCTTTGATTTAAAATTTCCACCTGTCAGATGAAGGGGTGAAAATAATCCTTGTTGCTTTCTCACAGTCATCTGTGAATCGCTCTTAATTCAACATGATAAATTTAAAACACTCTGGACAGGTTTCCATGTAGTGATGAGTGGATATGCCTTTTCTTCGTTACTAGTCTGGAACAAAGCATTACTCCAATTGGTGTATTGGGTTGCATATAACAACAAGAAAAAAAAACATTTTTCACATTGATGCCTGGACTCATTTGTTCTGGAAAACCAAAGTTCCGTGTTGGAGAGGAGAAGTATAAAATTAGCTGTGGGCAAGGCTTGCTTAGTAGGTTGAGTACTATGTGGCTCCCAAGGGTATCGTCCTACTTTATGGAAGGTCTGGGAGGCAGCAGTGTCTGTTGCAGTGACATCTGGAGCTCAGCCCACTCGGACAGACGGGATCATTTTTAGCCAATCTGTCCCTGACAATGCCTCGTCAGAAGTTGCTTTCCCCCCACCCCATCTCTAATGCCCTTATTATTAACAGAGGAGCTTCCAAAATTAGTTAGAGATGTCAAAGATCACCTCCAGATAATATAGGAGCTGTGACCTTGGGAGAATAAGAGAAGGAGCAGCTGAGGGCAGATGGCAGATGAATGTTATCCTGATACTGGATCTGGGCTTTTAACTCCCCTAGAAGAGGCCAAAGCCCTAATTTTCCCTAATGTTGACTTATCTTCCATAGCAAGTCTAACATTATCAGATGGGTAAATAGGGGTGGAAACACATATGTGTTTCCCTCCTATGAGTATTTTAAAAACCACCATTAGGATCGTTAAGGTGGCTCCTAAAAATGGTGATGGCATTAGAAACAGGTGTTGGGCTTTTGTGCACATGGGGCTTCATTCAGAGCAGATGAGGCACAAATCTTTCAGGGTTCATTTTGCATCAGATTTCTGAAGCTGGAGGAGTTGGGTTGGGACCTTGTTCTTCCAAGCTGCTTATTCTGGTTTTGTAATTTTTGAAAATTCAGTGTCCTACAAGAACCTGCTGTTGGGAAACAAGGATGGAGGAAACTTCTCCTTTTGCAGTTTGGTTGTTATGGATACCAGGATTTATATTGGGTGATTGTTCCACATTAACCCAACAATGTGTGTGTCCCAGAGTTCCTGTGGTGTGTTTAACACTACAAGAAACATTGCAGCTGCATCCACAGAATATTGGAGACAATTCTCTCTGCTAGGGTACCATGGAAGAGCTGTGTCATGGATCATGGTGGACTTGAGTGTGGTACCTGCAAGTGCAGAACAGCAATATTGTTCATTTTGATGGTAAATGGTGGGGAAAACCAATGTGCCGTCTGCTTCAGATTTTGTCTTGGTCACACCAATAGTTGCTGAAGATCAGCTTTTCCCATGGATATATTGAGGTGTTGTAGTCTTTCGTGTTACAGGAGTTGTAATTGGTGGAATAATGTCCCTGGATTTGGTGGGGTGGATCTCACCAGGAGTGTTGTGTGCCTTGCAGTGTAGAACAAAGATCCTGGTTGAATTCTGTGGTGGCTGAGGATGAGCTATTACATACAAAACCAAACACCAGATGACATTCCAGTGTCAGAAACTTGAATTTTTGGAAGCAGGTGCTGGAACACACCTGAGCTGTTGAAAATAAAGGAAGAGAAATTACTGAGAATAAACATATTATTGCATGTACAAAGCAATTAAGAGGAATGTCGTGGGGTTTTTAATATAAATGACACTAACTCAGCAGAAGTACATAATTTCTGAATATATAAAAACATCAGCTAAAAATATCTGTGTAGAACAAGTGGATGAGGAGAAAATGATGTAATGTAAATCTTTGTTTTCCATGCTTCGTTAAGCTGTTATAATCACTATTTGTGTGCTGTGTACTAAATGGGGTACAGAAGACATTTTGTTTCTTTGTTTGCTTATCTAAATATCTTAGATGTTGCAATAATTCTTTTTGGTCATGCACTTAACTCTTTAGGGGTTAGTTAATCACTAAAGGGCTGTTGAAATGCAGTTTTCAAAGCAATGCAAATTTGGGAGAAAAATTAAAATGAAAAAGGACTAAGTTGTGTAAGTAGGTCATACACATTGAAAGGAAAGGAAGAGAAATAGATTGCTTATTTTTAAACTGTCCTTCTGAAAAATTGGAGATTATCCTGTGGGAAATGTCTTGGTAACACTAAACGAGCTGGGAAAGCCAGTGTAGTGGCTAATTATTGGTATTTGCCCTTTTAGAGATACAAGCTCATAGTACTGTTGCTAAAGAATTTCCACAGTATTTATGTTTGAAAACTCAATTTTGATAATTTTATTTAATAAGTTCTAAGGCTATAAACAAATGTAAACCCAAAATAAATTTTTTTAAGACACAGTATGTAAGGTTTTTTTAAATCTCTAAACTCCTGGAAAGCATTTGCTAAGTTCAGAGTGATTTTACTCTTGTTCTTAATAAAGAAATCTAAATCCAGCACGGATTTATGTTTTTATGAACTGCACTGCCAAGATGGCTTGTCAGCCTGGGTGAACCTTCTTCTGAAATACTGCAGCTGCACAAAAAACCCGTGTGCAGGAAAATGAAGCAGATGGCTTTTGAAAGTAGCAGCTGGTATATAAAATACGAGGCCAGTGATAGATTTCTCCTTAAATCATGTGTGCTAGCGTTGGGCTATTCTCTAATTTCTCCATCTTCACAAACATGGGCTTTCCTCTGCCTCCAGTTTTGATTTGAAATTATTCCATCTGCAAGTTGCTACTCATTTCTATAGCTGGGAAACTGCCCATTAGTTCCTAGTAAATGATGAGAAGTTAGAACTGACACCAGCAGTGATTTGCCCATTCAAGTCAAAGAACAAATATTTCACAAGTCTGACATCAGAAATGAAACTGGGATTGTGTTTATGTGCCCATCTTCCATGTGGGAAAAGCTTTTCAGTTCAGGGTTCAGCATTCACCTCCTTTCTTTTGGTGTGATTGAAGAGTATCTTTGAACTTTTAATGCTCTGGAGACAGAGGAGAGATTTGTGTTCTGGCTAAACGGTGAGGAATAGTGCTAAAAAATATTTTAAAAATATTGGTAAGAATAGTCAATAAAGTGAATTCTCATTAAAAATTGGGACAGTAATAAGTCAGGAAATATGGCATAGGGTTGTGTTGGACTTATAAATCCTTGTTTAAATACTCCTGCCCTTTCTAAGCAGCTATTCACTGAGTGCAGATGGTGGATGTTGGGGAGGGGGTGGAGTGACAACTTGGTTTCACTTTTTATTTTATCAAGACACATAAAAGCCTTCTTTTTCCTGCTTATGAGAAGTACCTTTACACTTGGCATTCATATTTTCCCCTCCTAGCATCCCTTCCTTGTAGACTGTAGCTGTTGTGCTCAAGAAGTTAACTCCAAATGTGAAGTGCAGGTCACATATAAATTCTTATTTCCCAGGCTGTGAACAAGCAAATGCAGGTACAGCTTAACCCTGACTCTGCAGTAGTACTCAGCTGGAAGCCTGAAGCAGTTTGTATTTCCATGATTCCATATTTAATGGAATTTAAGCAGACTAATCCTTTGCCCTCGTAGCATACACCTGCCTGGCTGTAAATCTGATTTCAGCTTGTTAGAACATCTTATAAAAATTAAATCTGAGGGAAAAGGTGCTTGAAACCAACCCCATGGTTTGCAGCAAGAAACTATTTTTGTCTCTCTCCTCCTTTAAACTGTTTTCCAATACAGTTTTCTCTGTGAGTTCAGATAAGCACATTATGCTGGAATGCAAAATGAGTAAGTCAGTGGAAGGAAGTGTGTTGCAAGCAACACACACACCAAAGTGATTCACTTCAGAGATTGTATTTTGAGGGTTTGGGTGCTGCCAAATAAAAAGTTTATAGGCTTTTAGCAGCATGAACTTGAATTCATAATCCTAGTGTAAATTCAACTCTTTGCCTTGTTAGTCTTTATGCCTTTTTATTGCTGAAACATTGTGACCATGAAGTATTTGAGCTAACTGCATAAAGTTTTATCGTTGCCAGAGCATCTGGTCTCTCCTGTGTGGTGTAACTGGAGTGATGCCACACAGGTTTAGCAGGAGTACTTTGAAGGCTGTGTTGGGCTGGTGGAAGTTGGTGAGAGTTGCTGCTTTGCTGTTTCTGGTTTGGCTGGGTGGGTTTTTTTGGGGTGGTCTTTTCAAAACCAGGTTTGTGTGACAGGTTTGTATAAATCAGTTTTCCAAAGGAGGTAAAATTAAGGTATGTTAAATAGCGTCCTTTATTTTTTTCTGGTTTAGCCTTTGGAGAGATCCCGTTCTGAGGAGTTGACCTTCAGCAGTGGTGGTTGATCTGCTTGAAGAGCATGTGTGTCTGTCTATCTATCTATCTATCTATCTATCTATCTCTTGACATACTCTTCAGCCTTCCTCCAGCCATTGCACACTTGGTAACTTAATTTCCAAGCCATAAGTAAAAGTCTTCTCATGCCACCTAGGAGGACAGTTGTGCAGGTGTAACATGAGCTCACAGATAACAGGATCTCCAAAACCTCACAGGTCAGGATTCATCCTCTCTCTTAACTTCTGAATTCAGAGTAAACATAAAAAATGATAAAATTCTTCAGATTTGTCAGTGTCATTGTCAGTGTATAGGCTTTATGCTTTCAAAAATAAGGCCTTTTTTTCCACTTAAACAGGCAGAAAATATTCTCATTTCTCTCATTTAACAATATTAACAACAATAATAATAATAAAAGTAATAATTGAGCAAACACAAAAGACTTCTAGGAAAGCTATTCAATTGCCTTGTGGCAGTGCACTTAATTACCATGAAATTATCTCTTGTGTCTCTTCCACTTAATATTTGCTCAGGTTTTTTCCTTAGGAGGTTGTGCTGAACCTCTTGCAAAATGCTTATCTAATCTCTGCACGAGCATTAGTTCATGCATTGATCTGATGCCATCTCAAAGAGAATAGTGAGGCAAGGTGATAAGAGAAGTTCTCATTAGTATTCTGGGAGCAGAAATTGAATCTGCTTTTTTTTTTTTTTTTTTTCTTAGTGAGATTTAAACAATGTGTGCAGGCAGCTTTCAGGAAAAAAACCAACCCCAAGATAAAATGAATTCCTTCTAGCAATTTATTACCTTTGCAACTCATAATATGACACTGTTCAATCTAGACCACTAATCTCTGTGTATACCTTCCAAAATGTAATCAACAAAATAAATAGGTATATGCAATGTGAAATACTTTCCTTTTTTCTTCCAAATTGTTGGAATGGGGAGGGTCTTCTAAATTTTCTTAGTCAAGTTCTGGTGCCTGTAGTTGTAGGGTCGAACTGGGGAAAACATGACTGGAATTTGTGCAGGCTCACAAGCCAGAGGGCGAGAGGAAATAAGCCTCAAACTTTAAATGTTTGTGTAATGTTGCTTATTTATTTATGGAATAGTAGTTTCTTGAGGCTAGCAGCATTTTAAAATCATGTTTGCACAAAACTGGAGATGTTCTTAAGCTGTTTAGTTAAACAAATGAAGTATTCGAGTACTGGGATCCACAAGGCAATGAGCTGTGAAGATAAATGAGTACATATTTGATCATGATACACTGGTAGCCTGAAATTATCATAATTTCTAAAAGGGGATGTTTTATATGTCAGGATTGAAAAAATGCTTTGCTACAGCCAGTTCTTTTTGGTGTCTGAAAACCTCAAGGAATAGATGGATAAAGCTCTGAAATTTCCTGGCGATGCAAAATGGTTGAAGCAGTTCAGAAAATTGAATGTGTAGTTTAAAAAAAAAGGTAGTTTAATTAAATTTAAGTGATCTAGCCAATGGGTGTTTGGTTTGGATGGATGTAAGGCAGGATAAGTAAGGGATTTTGTGAGCAGGTATGTGCTTTTTAGATGAAGTAACTTAGGCTGTACATGAAGGAAAAAGGAAGGGAGAATTTCTGCAATATGGGTATCCATATATGATTTGAACTCAAGTAGAATTTGCATCTTCTGTTTGTTTCTTCCTTTTCAAGTATGCCCATGTAGACCTGAGGGTGAGGTGTGCTGTGCTGATTGCCTCCACTCTGTGCTTGCAGAGGTCATTTATGGCAGTAATATGGGAGCCTGAAAACTTTGTTCCTGATTTACATGCTCTGAGCTTGGGTCTGACAGTTTTAATGCAGGACCAGTTTCATGTCCTTATGGATGAACAGAAGTTCTGATTTAATTGTCTAAGTTGTTATGGTGTGCTGTTTATAGAATCAGAACATCATTTAGGTTGGAAAAGAACTCAAATGTCATTGAGTCCAGCGATTACCCCAGACTGCCAATGCCACCGCTAAACCATGTCCCTGTGTGCCACATCCATACGTTTCTTGAACACTTCCAGAGATGGTGATTCCACCACTTCCCTGGACAGCCTGTTCCAATGCTTGACTACCCTTTCAGTGAAGAAATTATTCTTAATATCCAATTTTAAACTTCCCCTGGTGCAACTTAAGGCCATTTCCTCTTGTCCTGTCACTTGTTACCTTGGAGAAGAGGCTGATCTCCTCCTGGCTACAGCCTCCTTTCAGGGAGTTGTAGAGAGGATAAGGTCCCCACTGAGCCTCCTCTTCTCCAGAGTGAACACCCCCAGCTCCCTCAGCTGCTCCTGGTCACCATCTTGCTCCAGCCCCTTCCCCTGCTCCATTGCCCTTCTCTGGACATGCCTTGTCCTGTCACTTGTTACCTTGGAGAAGAGGCTGATCTCCTCCTGGCTACAGCCTCCTTTCAGGGAGTTGTAGAGAGGATAAGGTCCCCACTGAGCCTCCTCTTCTCCAGAGTGAACACCCCCAGCTCCCTCAGCTGCTCCTGGTCACCATCTTGCTCCAGCCCCTTCCCCTGCTCCATTGCCCTTCTCTGGACATGCTCCAGCACAGCACCTCAAAAAAGCTTTCCAGCCACTCTGCCCAGCCTGGAGCACTGCTTGGGGCTGTTGTGACCCGAGGGCAGGACCCAGCACTTGGCCTTGTTGAGCCTCATCCCCTTGGCCTTCATCCATTGATCCATGTCTGTGATATGTACTGTCATATAACTGACACTTCTCTCTAATTTGTACATGGTTGTTGGTAAATTATGTCATAAATTAGGTGCTTCATCCATTAGAGCAATGACTGTGTACTTGGCTCATGCAGGACTCTCTGCACTTAGGGTCCCTCATGGTTTTGAATAAAGATGCAGAATCAAAACATCCTGACTCCCTGGAAGATCCATCTCTCAGTTTATATCACTAACTGCTATTATCAGCTATATAGTCTGTGGGTTTGGGTGGGCTTTTTGTTTTAACCTTGAATCAGATTAACCTTTTGAAATGTTACCAGAAAAGCTCAAAATAAAATCTTTTTTACATGAGTTGTTTGGTGGTGATGTGTTTTGTTTTTTTTTAAAATTGTGAGCATAATGAAGAGGAGAATTATTAATTCTGCAGAGTTTGTGTATTATTACCATGGGAATACAGAATTATTATTTCCATGTGTGTATACAAATAGCACACTACATGGTGCTGAAGGACAATTATTCTCCTGTCTCATTAGTATTTGTAAGAATTGAATTGAGAAGAGTTAAAAGCTCATTGTTTTGTCATGTTGAGTGCCTGCATGAGTTCAAATACAAGAAGCTTTGTTCTCATGTTTCAGCTATTGTAATAATTCATTTTCTCACCCTTGCACAGTTTATCATATTTCTTCTTTCACATCTTTCAACAACAAAACTTCTCATGCACTTGAGAATAAGGAAGGTCTTTAGGGATTTGTTGCTGGGTACTTTGAGGCTGGATCCAGCTGCCACTCTGCTGCTGAGGGTATGCTGGGGTATGTGCTCATGTGTTACTGGGAGGATGCTGAGTGGAGAGGACCTCCAGCTGTTGAATGCACTGCCATACTTCCTTAGATTTTAAATTACGAATTTGGGAGCAGTCAGAGTGTGAAATAGTTTTTCTTACAACTTGTCATCACTCAAAACCCCCCATTTTGTGAAGTGTGTTGCTTTGATAGTGTATCATCTGCTCTTTGATCTGCAAGTCAGTCATGTGGACTTCTGTGATAGTTCAGGACTTTCTGCAACTTTAGAATCTTAATAGTAACTATGATTTCATGAGCTAGAGGATAACACGAGCTGCTAGGGGAAAGCTGTGCTTCTGTAGAGATTTGTTACTGGCACACCTGTGTGCAGGAGACAGGATCTGCAGAGTGAAGTTATTCAGCACTGCTTCTGTTCTCTCCTACTGTCTGGTTTTTTGTTGCCAGTGTACTGTTAGTTACTGTATAAATTGCTTACTCTAATGTGGTGAAAATACTGCCTAAAAACTAGGATTTTTGCCAAATCAAGTCCAGGACATGGTGAAGCTTTGAAGTATTTCTTGCTGTAGATGATGACCATCTAGTTTCACTCTTGGTTCTTCTTCTTGCTAGTTCAAGCATTATTTGAAGTCAGTGTGCAGTACAATTTGCACACACTACTCTCTTTACTTCTGGTTTGATTTTCACTGAAATATATGGGCATTTAATGGTTTTATTTCCATGATCCACCTACAAATTAAGCCCTGTTGACCAAGATGGTTCAAGAACACAGCTTGTCTTCACATACCTTGAATTCAGGTGCAACTCTTTGCTCAGCCTCCTGTGAAGATTTTGGTTATATTTAATGAAACATAGTAATAGTAATGTAGATAAGGAATTTTTAATCATAGACTCATGGAATCACCTGGGTTGGAAAAGATTTCCAAGATCATCAAGTCCAACCCTACTGTGGTCACTAGCCCATGGCACTAAGTGCCACATCCAGTCTCATCCTGAAAACCTCCAGGGATGGTGAATCCACCACCTCCCTGGGCAGCACATTCCAATGCCTGAGCACTCTCTCTGTAAAAAATCTCTTCCTAATCTCCAACCTAACCCTCCCCTGGCAGAGCTTGAGTCTGTGCCCTCTTGTCCTGCTGCTGGTTGCCTGGGAGAAGAGACCAACCCCCACCTGACTCCAACCTCCTTTCATTGTGCTATGCCTTAATTTATGGCATATCAATCAAGTTCATTGCGGTCAAAATGGGTTTCTTAGCAAAGTGCAGCTCCTTTGTGGACATTATGAACACAATTTCTTTTTTCTCTTCATGCAATATGAAAAATTAAGATCTCTTTATTTTTAAGTAATTTGGATAGTGCTTTAGACTGTGTTGGCACTGAACTGATCTTTCTGTGTTGCCTGCCTACTTCTTTTGCTGTAGGTGAAAAATGACTATATGTTAGAAATAGCAGATCAAGTGGACCAGGAAATTGCTTTGAAACTAGGTTGCCTTGAAATCCGGTAAGCTGATAATTTCATTTATTATTCAACATGTTTCTGACTGAATATATAGATATATTAATCTTGAAATTGCTTATAGTTCATCGATTTCTGACCAGTAGAATTGAATAAAACATCATAAGACTTTTCTTGCTAGTTTGAAGAGAAAACTGAATCGTCTGTATTGTAACCAATTTCTAGTGACTTCTAAATTAAAGTTATTTTTAAATTTTAATTAATTACATCTTGATAGTGCCTTTTGGGTGAGTTCTTCATCTGAATAATTCAAAGGCCTGTAGAGTACCGTCAAGTATGCTTTAAAAAAAAATGCATCTGTGGTGTTATTTAGCAAATAGTCTTGTGATTCTGCATATATAAATCCTACAGCTAAGGAATGTAATTACAGATAAATGCTGCTACCTTTCCTCTCTGCGTTTACTCTGTTTTTAATGTGATGTTTTGAAATGATTAAATCTTAAGGATCCTTTCGGGTGTTTTTGGTGTTCTTGTCAACTGTATAGACAGCTGGAAAATAAATATATCAGATTAAGAGATCCTTGAGAGAGTTCCCAGCTTTGAAATGCATATGTTGGGTTTTGCTAATTTATGGAGAATTTCCAGCCTGGAACATTTGCTTTAGTTATGCTGATGTCTTGCACAGGGAGATTAAGGAAGAAGTAAAATTGATAAGAAATTAATGACAAATGTAGACTTGTTAGCAGAGAATAAAAGTGTCCTTTGAACAGTACTTTCCAAATTAAAACAAAATTTAGGCTTAGGAAATTTCCTAGGTATCACAGGAGAACCTGATGTCTTTGTTGTAAGTTTTGCTGGTAGGCCCAGAGAAAACAGAAATTCTCTGTAACTGCGAACTCTTTACGCACGTACAAAGTCATCGATGCTTTAGTTCAAAACATGTAGTGAATGTAATAATCTGTGATTATGTTGTCAGCCAAGTGTTGCTTTCCCTGGTTCTCATGTTGTGACTCTTCAGAGCATTTTCATGGGGTATTTCTAGTAGGTGACTACTAAGACTCTTGCCATGAGCATGACTGGTCCACTTTCTTGGTGAGAACATCGATCCCAGCCCTCTCCTGGCAACAGCTTGTGTTATTGATGTATTTTTTAATGTGAACATGCCTGGATTGAGACAGTTTTCATCATCTCCTGCTTCCTCTGGTTCTCCCTGTGCATGCACAAAGTAGTGTTACAACAGAGGGAGATCCTGTGTGAGGTAGAAAGGAGCTGCTGAAGGGCAAATCAGGTCTCTTCTTTTGGTAGCAGCATAGTTAAGGTGTTTTAAAGTGGCTCTGAAAATGCAATTAATTTGTAAAATAAAAATATAATCTGTTGAGGTTGAAGAATAATGTGCTGCTATTTATATTTTAATTCATTCTGCCAGTGTTTTCTAATGGTAAGTGATTTGACTACGTTGATGTTGTAGTTTTAGGCTGAATTATCCAATAATTGTTGCTTTCAAATATTTTTCCTGACTTCAGGAGATCCTACGGAGAGATGAGAGGCAATGCATTAGAAAAGAAGTCCAACTATGAAGTGTTAGAGTAAGTATTGTGTTTTAGCTTCAGGTCTGAACTGTTTCTCCATCAGGAACATTAAATTCAGTTCAACAGCACAAAGTTTCTGGTGTGATTTTTTTATTCCATGAAGTTTGTTGAGATGCTTTAGTATTAAGAAAAAGGTGATGAAACCTCATGAGGTGTAGAAGGAGGAAAAGCACCTTTAACTCTGCTCCAGTGAAACAGGGTTGGAGTTGTTTAAACTTGATCAGGAGGTTCGTTGTGATTTTCAGCAGTTTTTCTAATGTTTATGAGTTTGTCAACTCTAGGTCTAAGGTGATTTTGTTCCCAAATGTTTTTCTGTGCCCAGTTGCATTTTTCACTTATGACTTACCTATGATAAAGTTCAAATTACTTGAAAATGTTTGTGGTATTGTTTTTTCTTCTGTTTGTTCATTATGTTCATTTTCTGAGTTGTGACCTTGCAGTTAGCAAGTTTATTACTTATCTATGTATCAAAAATTTTAAGAAGATCAGAATCATCCTGATACTGAGAGTGTTTTGGTTACTTAATCATATTGTACAGGAGATGTCTTCAGTTCAAACAAGCCAATGTCTTTTAGATGCTTCAGGGTTTGAAAACTGGTTTTATTTGTATTTATATAGTATAACAATCATTCACCACTGACCTGCTCTGCACTACTAATTATCCTTGTGAAAAGATAAAATTGGGATAAAAGGTTGGTGTAGCAGTGAAGTCTCTATATTTTAATCTTATTTTCAATGACACTTGCATGCTAACTTTTAGAGGTGTGAAATCAGAGTTTGGGGATGGAAGCCATTACACCATGATAAATAAACTCCTAGGGATTTTTGAGGAATCTGTGATGGTAATAGGTAAAGATAACTTTGATGCATTGTCTGCATACTTAGAGTGCCTGGTTTTTATGTAGTGCTCTTTTGTGCAGAAGTTTGAAAGATTTGGTTTTGTTTGAATTAGGGATTTATTTTTTTTTAAAGACTTCAGTTTCTTCCCTGTAGCCACTAGTAGAGATGTCCTGGTTGAGGAAACACATCACAAAATGAGACAGATGAAGTGGATGAGCAGATGGACAAAAAGTGATACTAAAAAGATTTGAAAGTCCTGTGAGTTACAGCTGATGCAGTTCACATATGTATGTTCCAGTAAGAACTCAAGGAAAAGGTATTTTAAAGTCAGGGTTTTGGCAAGTTAGAAGCTACAGGCATTGGGAATTAGGTGAATGGCTTTGGAAACAATGGGACAAAGGAAAGAAGGATCAGAACAGATGACATGAAGTATTAATTAACGATTGCAGCAGGTGAGAGTTCCAGGAGGACTCAGTATGGCACTGCTGCCAGTTTGACAGTGATTTCTTTCTTTCAGTCCCTGTGTTTGCCAAGCAGTGACTGTTTTGGTAGGAAATAACTGAATTGCTGTCGTGAAAGACAAAGTGGATGAAAACCCTGATACACAAAATCTAACAGCTTAATGGAGAATTGTGCACTTCAAGATTTTTTTCCCTATTTTTTTCTTTTTGTTTTATTTTTCAAGAAGCAAGATGGGACTTGTATGGGATTTAGCTGGGAGAGATGAAGGATAAAACCACCTTAAAGTGACTATACTATAGATAACTATAAGCTAGTAAGGGTCAGTGATCTCCAAAACATACTTGTTTGTTCTTACCACCTTAATACCCCATAAAGGTTTAACTACACAAGTATTATTTATTCCTCAAGTGAGGCTTTTTCTTTGTTTTGAGGGGGGGTTGCTAGTTTTAGTACATCATGAGGCACTTAACCAGCTGAGAGCAATTTTTAAATGGCTCTTTTTTTACATTCAGTGTGATTGCTCCTTGCCTGTCTTTGTCAGATGTCTATTTGATGTATATTTGTCTTTGATCAGATTGTCATACAAGATCAGTTCTGGATGGGAAATGGTAGATAGAATCAAACTGTAGCCTTTAATAGTTGGGCCTTCCTGCAGTGAAAGAAGAAATTTTTCATGATAAATGTGTAGCCTGTTAGCACAGAACTGAGATAATTACAAGTGCAGAAATGGGAGCTATAGGAAGGAACAGCTGCAGCCACAGTTTGGTAAAAAGCATGTTAAAGTCCATTATGTTTATCAAATGTTACTTTTCTGTTGTAACTGCAATTGAGATGAAAAATATAAATAAAGATATATGTTGCCTAAAGCTGTTTAGCATTATATGACAAGCAGTATTGTCTGGTTGATGTTTTATTAATCCTATTGACATTTAAGCATAAAAAATATAAACTTACATTTAAGCCCACAATGTGCTGGAGTAGATGAGGTTAAATCCAAAGCTGTAGTAGAACTGCATGAACCAGGAGCTCTCACTGCTCATTATCTCTCACTGGCAATCAGAAACCATCAGTTCTTCATCCCAAGGCCTGGGTTGGTGTCTCCCTTGTTGGCCATTTCACACCCACACAGCACAGCTGGGAAGGAGTTTGTAGGGTTGTGTGGCTAAAACTGTTTAGAAGTTCCAATTTCCAATGCTTATTCTCTTATTTATAGGTTTCCATAGGTGGTGGTTGTTGACCAGGGCGTTAAATCCGTGTGCTTCTCACGTGAAATTCTCCTCCAGTAAATAAATTTGTGGTCTCAGCTAAACATATGATCTGCTTTATTAACAAATTTTTAGGAGTTGTGGTCTGTTGTACTCTGCATAAGAGTTTCTTTTAGCTTTGTTGCATTCAGATGTGCACAAGGCTACTCTACAACTCGTAGTAACGAGTCGAACGAGATTATCTCAGCCATGTGCTGCAGGAGTGTTGAGATGAGGAGAACCAGGGTGATGTAGGGGCTTCATTTTCAAAGCACCATCTCTCTCTCTCTCTCTCAAATGCTTCATGTTAAACTAATACATCCCTTGTCAAAACGTCTTTGCATATTATTTAGATGGTAATAGTGTGTTAGATTCATTTAACTGTGTGGGATGATAAACCACATATCATTTGCATTTGAGAAGAAATGCATCAAAGGAATTAACATTTATGAAAGTTTTATAATCTTGCAGCTTACTGTCATGGCACAGATGCCAGAGCTTGTGGTGCACAGGAATGTTCTGCTCCTCTTCACTTGAGGATGTTTTTAGTATGGAATTGTATATACTCATCTTTAGAGAGCTTTAAAAATACCCTGGTTTATTCTTTTGAGTGAGCTTTTTATATTGACTTTAATGTTGGCTTTGTTCTTGTGCCCTTAGGTAGCAGTGAGTAAATCCTGTCTATCTCTGCTTGCTCACGGCTTTGCTTTGCTGTGCCAAGTGTTAAGAATTCCAGATGTATTCCTGTTTATGTTCAAAGCATGCAGGCATGAAAAGCTTGTTTTCATACTTGTTTCAGAAGCAGATAAGAGTGTTTGAAAGAGATGGTAACTTCTTAAATTTGAGGGGAAAAAGTCTGTAACACCTTTGAGAGGCAAAGGATTTAAGTCCTTTTCCTATTTACACTTTGCTCTTAGTTTTTCCATTTTTACATGCAGATTTTTTGCTAATAGTATATCATTCACAGTCATGCAATGTTTGTTACTCCTGGTTGTGTCTTCCACAGTGACATCACTGGAAACTTCTCAATCACCTTTCTTGGAGCTGATGTTTAGTTGTAGTGGCACAAACACACTTCAGACAGAAGTTACCTGCAGCACATCAGAGCCACACAAATATATAACCTAATGGCTGTTTTTCAAACCAAGACTATAGCCCTAGTTGTAAATGTGAAATTAGTGAGCTTGATGTAACTCAGTTTGCAAAATCAGAGCTCATGGGCAGAATTAGGATCCTGATTTACGGATGTAAAAAGTGAGATTATTTGCAAGAAAAAGGTGGAAATTTTAACACTGGGTGCTCAATAGGAGGAGCAAATGACAGTAGGAATTTTTTTAAACCTTAATTATAGTGCTGCAAAGGGTGAAACAGTAGTGGAATGACAGTCAACATGCTTAGTGAGGTGATATCATGAGGATTCCTTATGGCAATGTTCAAGGCCAGGTTGGATGGGGCTTTGAGCAACCTGGGCTAGTGGAAGATGTCCTTGCCTGTGGCAGGAGAGTTGGAACTAGATGATACTTAAGGTCCCTTCCAACCCAAAGCATTCTGTGATTCCTTAGGCTGGGTTGGGTCTCTGAGCAACCTCATCTAGTGGGAGGTGTCTCAGCCATAACATCTAGAGCATCATTAAGATCCTTCCAACCTAACCCGTCCTCTTACTCTGTGTTGTATCTCCTGCTCCATTCTGATAGAGGTTTATCAGTTTTCCACTTGTATGTTGTTCCCTTCTCACCTGACTACATGCTGTAAGAACAGTTTTTCAATATTCTTTAAATTATTAAAACATTTGCAGAGAAATGTTTTTACTCTCAATACTCCTCTGTGCCCAAGCCAACATTTCAAGTAACAGACTTTCCACACAGGTACCTGTTTAAAGGCAATATCCTTTTGGGTATAAACTAGAAGATGCTGCTATCCCACATTTGATGTGGATGGATGTGGTTAGAATTTTCATGGTACTGTTTGTGTTAGTCTGAGATTGTCGGGGACCATACTATGGATATTGTTTACTATGTTGGATGTGCTAGTTAAGATAAACAACAGACCCAAAACACTACCCTGAAAAAGAGCAACATAATACTGGACAATGATTTTTATATTAATGCTGTGTGTATTTTTTTTTCCAGGAAAGATGTTGGTTTAAGACGTTTCTTCCCGAAGAGTTTACTAGATTCAGTGAAGGTAATTATAGTTCCAGTCAATCCTAAACT
>NW_008674209.1:70542-74022 GCF_000695815.1 Acanthisitta chloris
TGCAGTCTAGTTGTGCTTTCTTGGGGGAAAAACCATCCAGGCTGTCTGTGGGATTGGCAGGATTAAATCCCAGACATAGAGCTGTGCAGCTGGCAGGACTAGGATGACAGTGGTGATTCCCGTGGCCTTGCTGAGCTACTGTGAGAGGGGCACAGCTCTGCCTCTCAAACCTTGGGAGCAAAAGTGCAAAACAAGTCCTCAGATCCCCTTGTATCAATTTTTTTTTTCCTTCTCTAAAAGAAAAATGAGACTTCTGGAGAAAGAGGAAGGAGCCGTGTAAGAAAAAAGCATATTTGAGTAGCAAATTGATAAACCGTGTTCTGCCTTCCTTACTTAACACTATCTGACTCATTCAAGGAAGATTTCCAGTAATTTCTACTTATGTTAATCCTCTTTAAGAATATAAATGTTACTTGAATCTGTCTCCCATTGAAGTCCATATGGTCTCAGAGTAAAAAATGCAAATTTTTATCAACATGTGTTGAAAAAAGGATTAAGTGGTCACCAAGTATTTTTACAGCTATAGCTGCCTCGATATGAATGTCATGGTGAAATAGCTCTTGCCATTCATACATGAAAGTATAAGCCATAAATTGGTATTTTGGAGCTGGTTTAGGTAAGCAGTGATGCTTTTATAAAAATAATGGAATTCAACTTTTGGAAAGTATCTGCATTGTGATTTAAATGGAGAAACAGAAAAGGTCTGTCATGAAGGGGTTTTGTTTCAAAAGACTTTTGAAAATCAGAAGCTAATGAAGTCAAGTGGATTTAAGTAATCCCTCTGCATTTTAATTTAGGCAATTATCTGAAACTGTATTCTCTGCTAACAGGAGAAATTGTGGTGAAAGGCTCCAGATGTAAAAGTATGAATAACTGTCTCAAAAATGGTGTTATGGAGCCAGAAAAGTGACCAGTAAAGAAAACTGCTCTTTAGAAATCCTGAAATGGGGAGAATAGCAGAAAAAAAATGCAGAATTCCAGAAGGTGAAGCTGAGTAGAACCTTGCGAAGACATGAAAAAATGTTGGGCATATGAGGAGGAAAAAGAAGGGAAGGAAAAGTGGGTCTGCTTTTTAATGAAATTAAATCCCTGTTAAAAGTAATGTAGGATTACATTGTTAAATTACTCTTTTACTTTGTGTACAACAATGATTTTGAACTGGCAGGCAAAGGAGGCTCCTGAGCTCCTGATGGCCATGAAATACATAATGAGTTATTCTATTCTATTCCCTTTGCCTTGAACAAATATGGAGAAAAAAATGTGGTTCTTAGACAGGCTTTTAAGAGCAAGTTTTCAGTGCACTTCCTTGAAGTTGCCATTTGCAGATATTTCTGATAAATACTCTTCTGTTGTGGAAGATGTGTGGGTTTTGGGGCTGTTCAGCCTGGGGAAGAGAAGGTGCTGGGGAGACCTTTGAGCACCTTCTAGTACCTAAAGGGCCTGTAAGAGAGCTGGAGAGAGACTTTGGACAAGGGCCTGGGGGGACAGGACAAGGGGGAATAGCTTCTAACTGACAGAGGACAGGGTTAGATTAGATATTAGGGAGAAATTCTTTGCTGTGAGGATAGTGAAGCACTGGAACATGTTGCCCAGAGCAGTTGTGGCTGCTCCATCCCTGGAAGTGTTCAAGGCCAGGTTGGATGGGGCTCTGAGCAATCTGGTCTGGTGGAAGGTGTCCCTGCCTATGATAGGGGGTTTGGAGCTAGATGATCTTTAAGGTTCCTTCCAATCCCAACCATTCTGTGAGTCTAACTGACTTTCTGTCTTTACACCTTGCTAATGGTCTCAGAGTTCAGGTGAAGAGTAGATCTTCTTGGTGGACTTAGAAGAGCCAAATAGCATATGCTAGTACACATGGCAGTAAAGGTGATGCTGACCTGGTTCAGGAGAGCACACCATGTGCAGAATCAAGTATTTTTCAACAACTGAGTGGCTGAAATACTTGGGACTACTTGAGCTGGCAGATTTTTTTCTTTATGTAGTGTCTTGCTCCTGATATTTGCTAAGTGATAAGCTAAGGTTTGCAGTTCCCCTGATGTTGGTTTTCTGTGTAAGAATGAAGATAACAGGAAGGTCCAGTGTGGTATGTAGTATTGTAGTGAGTACTGACAAAGTCTAAGACAGTTCTGGGTGCTGTAGGGAGGTCTCCTGACTACCAGATGCTTTCTTATCCTCCCCAGCTCTCTGCAGCATTGTTGGAGTAATGACCCACCTCATAGTTGATAACAGGCTTTGCTAAATTGACACAATAATTTGAAATTACACCAATGTGACAGATTCTTTGTTAACTTTACAACATAATACACACTGAGCTGAGGGTTTTTTTCAGCCTATATATGCTTCACTGCAAAAGTGATCATCATTATGGTGTGAATATGCAACAGGATCAATGCTATTAGAGTAACTCTTTCTGAACACTCCTTGTAAAAAATTGTATCTAATTTGAGTTCTGAATGTTCTGTAAAGGCTTACTGTAAATGAATGTCTAATCTGGCTGGAAGTGCTAACGACAAAAGGAAGTTGATATTTGGGTAGTGCCTGGAGCTGTTAACAGACAATGTGAAAGAATAAAAGAGTTTTACTGCTGTTCCAGTGGGACATTCAGATATGTTTGGGTAGAGGAACAGTGGTAATTCCTGTTTTAACCTTGGGGTATGGCAAAGATCTGTGTGGGTTTGCTGCTATCATTGTTGCTGTTTGGAAGATGTAGTAGAAATGGGCATTACTAAGGTCTTTTTGAGCCCATTCAGTCACTTTAGGAAGATGTTTTTATTCAGGATTCTCAGTTGTTTGTTCAGTTTGCTTCTCAGGTCCTGTTTTTATTTTCATGTCAGAGTGGCAATGTTCCCAAGGATTATACATTATATACAGGCAGATATATATACATTATATACAGGCACTTTTCTCAAGTCTTAATCTACCTATCCTTTTTTTTTTTTTTTAATGCAGTTTTTGAAGGCCTCCTCTATGTGCTTTCTGTTTCAGGATGTGTTGTTAGGTGTCTTGCTCTGTCCCTGATGATGGGAGGATGATTTGCACTGCTCTAAGTGGTTATTTCTACCCTGAAAACAGTTAATTAAATGATACACAACACAGTTTAATTTAAATGTTTGGTTTACTTCTTACATTCAGTTTGCTGTTTAAATTTTATCTTTTTATATTGAAGTTATTTGCATATTATCAGACTGAAATAATGCACTATATTATGGATAGTCTTAAGTTACTGTGTACAGAGATTAAGATACAACTCCAGCTGACTTGTTATTACCAGGTAAGAGACTGGTGATTTAGGTGTAAAACTTAGTATAAAGATACAAGTTGCTAGTGTCTTGTATTGGTACTCAGTCCTTAAGTTGAGAGGAATGAGGAATCTTGACAATATAGTTCCTGGAAAGGTTAACACACTGTCTTTTATTTGTAGTTTATTCAAAACATTATTAGTTGGATCTTCCCAACGATTTGGATGAGGGGATTGAGTGC
>NW_008674210.1:0-298 GCF_000695815.1 Acanthisitta chloris
CTTCCCTTCCCTTCCCTTCATCAGAATGTTCTACCAACATGCTTAATCATCACTCTGTGGTATTTGTAAATAAAAGAAAATCTTAGAAAACATGGTCATGATTCAGTGTGAGGTTGAGTCCCACAACTCCTCAGCTGTTGACTGAAGGCTCTGACCTACATAAAGACAGATCAGATAAACAACCTTCACTTGATGGATGGACACAGACTCAGAGCATCCAAGATTTTGAAGGCTGTAATTCCTGCCAAATCACTTTCAGAATGTGGGACAAACTATGTGGTCAACAAAATATGAAAAG
>NW_008674210.1:310-7003 GCF_000695815.1 Acanthisitta chloris
TCATTACTGGATCATTATGCTGCCTTTTGATGAGTCAGCTTAAAACTTTGCTTTTTATGTTCTAATTTAAAGAATGACAGAAATTTCAGAATTTTTGCAATAGTGTTCTGAGATGCATTGCATTTCTTCCAGTGTTAGCATAGAGTACATGTAACTGGGGCAAAACTCTGCAGAGGGTTAAAAAGACTTTGGAATGACACGGGGGTGTGTGATTGATTTGCATTTGCCATATATCTTCATTTCAAGTCCAGGGTTCCTACAAAATTTAATTAATTTTCTCTGCAGCTTTAAATGGAGTGCAGCACCTATTTAGTTTAATTAGTTTCCCTGGAGGCTTGCAGGGTAATGGTAAAAGCTACAAATGGAGAGAAGCTTCTAATTGATGGTAGCTTCTAAACAAAGATACATGTAGTTGAATACATTCAGTTTTAGGGCTGGGTTACTTCAAGAGCCACTGCCTTATGTTCAGAGATGGATGTGCTGTGGGGTTAATTGGCTTGAACAGTGCCAAGATAACTAATCTTTGAGTTTATGTGACTCACAATTCCATTGAGTTAACAATTTTACCACTAGCTTGCAATGGAGAAACTGAGGTATAGGACAAAGATCTGACTGTTTGAGCTGTTTATGAAGATGTGCCCCAGGCAATAAAAAACTCCATGGTTTCTACTCCATGGTTTTGCAGGCAAAACCTTGGCCTTTGAAAAATTTGGACTACCTTTCAAATTTTACTATGGGGTGTAGAGCCTGAATCTAGAATTAGCCACTTGTCTTCTTTTAGACATTAACTGTTGAGGAGGCTTTGATTTGGTCCCCATGGGACACAACAACCTCATGCCATGCCACAGACTTGGGGAAGAGCAGCTGGAAAGTTGCCCAACAGATAAGGGTCTAGGGTGTTTTTTGCCAGCTGGGTGAACATGAGCCAGGAGTGTGCCCAGGTGGCCAAGAAGACTATTGGCATCCTGGCTTGTATCAGAAATAGCATGGCCCTGTACTGGGCTTTGGTGAGGTTATATCTCAAACCTTGTCTTGAGTTTTGGACTCCTCACCCACTACAGGAAAGACATTGAGGTGTTGGACTGTGTCCACAGAAGAGCAAAGGAGCTTGTGAAGGGTCTGGAGCACAAGTGTAATGAGGAACAGCTGTGGGAGCTGGGGGTGTTTAGCCTGAAGAGAAGGAAGCAAAGGGGAGACCTTGACATTCTACCTGAAAGGTGGTTGTAGTGAGGTGGGGAATCAGTCTTGCAAATAACGAGTGATAGGACATGTAAAAACAGCCTCAAGTTGTGCCAGAGGAGGTTTAGGTTGGATACTAGGGAAAATTCATTCACTGAATTGTTGTCAAGCATTAGAACAATCTGTCCAGTGAAGTGGTTGTGATCATCCCTGAACGTATTTAAAAGATATGTAGTTGTAGCACGTAGGGACACGGTTTAATGGAGGCCTTGGCAGTGCTGGATTCATGGTTGGATTTGATGATCTTAGAGGTCTTTTCCAACCTAAATGATTCTATGATTCTGTGGTTCTGTGGTTTATGTATACTAACCTAGAAAATCGAGAAACCTCTGCTGTAATGTTTTGGCATTAATGTTGGCATTGCAGCTGGTGTGTGCTCTTTAGGCAGAACTTAATTGCAAAAGCACTATCAACAGGGCATTCCCAGAATAATGCTTGGAAAATATATACGTGTGAATAACACAGATGTTTTCACACTAACTTCCATGGATCTGCTTGCTAGTGCATAAATGGAGACCTGTATATGAAAAATTCCCTAGAGAAATCTAGTTAAAATAGTTTTACTGGATGATGGAGAAATAGCTTGCATAAAAAAATAAGGTGAAAGTTTGTATGATTGGTATAGAAAGAGGTTTTCACCTGTTACCTTGATAATCCAACTCTTTGGGAAGATATGAGAAGGAGCTGTTATAAAGTTATCTGTTATATTCTAGATATGAATTATTGTCATGGTCTGTCACACAGGTAAAAACTTAGAAGAAGAAATTAAACCCCAACAATAAATAAAAAGGACTTACCTAAAATATGTTTTATTTTCCAATAACTTTTGCTAAGGAAACATAAAGCTCCTTTGATATTCTCATATTTCAGCACAAATTCCCACTAGACCAACAAACAGTGTGTTACTATAATTTTCAGCCTTTTCTTCCTGGGAATTATTAATTACGCATTTTTTATTCATTCCTTTCTCTAACCCTCATCCTAAGTGCTTCTGCTAGTCATTTAAAATCAGTTAGTCCACATTAAAAAATGCCACTTTCCCTAAACATAAGCTTGTTATTCTCCCTGTCTGAGCACGCAGTAAAATAAGATAAAATTAAATGCTGTCTCTTCATGTCTACTCCTAAGCATCTCATGGCCAAAATCAGATCTTTCAAAATATTTGGGTCTCAAATGCTTTCATGTTTCTACATAAATGCCTAACTACCCTTGATAACTAGGGCTTTTGGACATGAAAAGCAAAGATAGATCCCTAGCTCCATCACTAGACATCTGAAGGAGTAACCTGATTTTCAGGAATGCACAACCAGCTTCAACAGGACTAAAAGACACTTGGTACCTCTGAAAAACATGAAATCCTACAAAGTTTAAGGTTGACTTTAACTTATTTGTACCTTGCCTGGCTGTAAGAAGGATAGCAATGCATTTCCTCCTCTCTGACGACTTCAGCTGAAATAGCTTAAAGAATATGATGCTTTCTGCAATATTAAACTGGCCATTTGGGGAATGGGTCTCTTCTATGAACAAACAGTAACTATTGTAAAAAATGAGTCACTATTGCTGTTTTAAAAGGAAAAGGCAAAAAGAACATGATAATTCAAAAAATTGGATATAGAAGGTCATAGTTAATTTACCATCACCTTTCTGGAGAAGTTCCTATGGACTGAAAAATGGGAAAGATAACCCACATTTTTAAAAAAGGAAAAAAGGAAGACCCCAGAAACTACAAACTGGTCAGTCTCACCTCTATGCTAGCAAGATCCATGTGCAGACTTTCCTAGAAACTAAGAAAATAAGGAGGTGATTTGTGACAGCAAATATGGCTTCACTAAGGTCAAATTGTGCATGGCAAGTTTTGTGGTCCTCTATGATGGGGTTACAGTGTTGGTGGAGAGGAAAAAGTAACTGGCATCACTTGCCTGGATTTGTGCAAAGCATTTTACACTATCCTACAGAATATCCTTTACTCTAAACTGGAGAGACATAGATTTGACAGATGGACAGCTCAGTGGATAAGGAATTATCTGGATGGTCACACTCAAATAGTTGTGGCCAATGGCTCAATGTCCAAGCGGAGACAAGTGACGAATGATCTTCCTCAGGGCTTGGTATTGGGACCAGTGCTGTTCAACATCTTTGCTGGGAACATGGACAGTGGAATTGAGTGCAACCTCAGCAAGTTTGTCTACAAAACCAAGCTGTGTAATGTGGACAGCGTACTGGAGGGAAGGGATGTCATCCAGAGGGAGTGTGTAGGCTTGAGAGGTAGGCCCATGTGAAAATCATGAAGTTCAACAAAGGCAAGTGTGAGGTCCTGTGCTGGGGTCAGGGCAAACCCAAGCATGAATGCAGGACTAGTCTAGTGCAAGGAGCAGTTAGCATGTCTCGTTTTAGCATTTGCGGGTAATATCAAGAAATGCCATTTACTACCTACCTGTTCTCTTGGAACAGCTTTTAGCTGTGATATGCTAATATACATAAGTAGCATCTTTTCCGTGCAAGCACACCCCCCTCCCAACCTACCACAACCAACTCGGAAGAAATTCTTAGTAGTTTTGAAATTCCATGACTTTGGTCAAAGGACTGAGAAACCAGGTATTAAGGATTTCAGGCCTGTCAGACTCTTCCTCCAATAAGAGGGCTTCTGTCATTCACAGTTGGGCACGTTCAAGTTTTTCTGCATTACTTACCTTCATGCTGACAGCTTGAGCGTCTCAGGGGACTGTGGGATTTTCTCTCCCCTTATTTTTTCCTTTCAAAGTGTTTTGAGTGTCAGAGGGAGCTGAGGAGCAATGGGAAGGAGTGAGAACGAGATGGTTTTTTTGGTGTTTCAACTACTGTCTATTAAATTTCAAACAAAATATTGGCAATTTGTTAAGCCTTTCCTCCCTAACTAATATTTAAAAGCATTCAATTAAGATTGTATAATGTGTTCAATGAGTTAAACCACCCCATGATATTAGAAAAATATTACATATATAAATAAAATACATCAAAGCATTAAAAAGCTATTACACACTCTGAACATAAAATGGCAGAATAATGATGGATCCTGCCATGCAGCAAACATATTCAAAAATATTATCTTCCTGGTAATGAAATGCCATCCGTTTCATTTTAACCTAAATACATTAGACATATCAGTGGAGTCTGTGCTGACACAGCAGTGAGTTGAAATTGAAAATCTGAAATTATATATATGATTGGACACAGTGTTAAAGTAATTTATAGGAAAAACCACAAATGTGCTGGGTCTGCACCTTTTCGTGAACTCATTTTAGAGAATCAGATAGAGGAAAACTCTACCATTTCTAATGTGCAGTAGAATGGCAGCTCGCCAGGACCCCAATATATTCAGTATGAGGGGCAGAAAGAATAGGAGAGAAAGAAAAAGAGACTAGTGAGACTTGATTCAAATTACAACAATTCTGCATAAGCCATCAAGAAAATGGCATTCGTTTTCATCGCTCTGACCTAATATGATACAGAAACTGTAGGAACTGTATTAGCTATCAAGACAAGAGGGAGATAACGGGGAAACATTTAGAGAGGAACATCAGGATAGGGCTAATTTCAGCTCGGCTGCAGATGCTTTGCATGCTTTGCCACGGAAAGCAAAGTGGTAGCAGGAATCATTATTATGATCATCTGATACTCAAAGTTTAGGCTGAAATTCAGTTTCTGCTGACTGGAATGGAGACTCAGTTATTACACACACACACACACACACACACACACACACACACACACACACACACACACACACACACACACACACACACACACACACACACACACACACACACACACACACACACAACCCTCCCCTCAACATGCACCTGCAATTTCCCTTTCTCATAAGTCTTTTTGTCTTCCTGGCTGGTTCACCTTCAGTCAGCTAAAGAAAACCAAAGAAACAACAAGCATCAGGGAAGGCTTTCTGTTTGGAACAGCTCTCTAAGCCTTACTTTCAAGAATCTTTACCCTATTTCTTGTAGTTCTTCCCTAAATTCAGAATGCTTTTCATTTGGTTTGGGAAAAGAATAGAAAAAAGAGGCAATAATTTACTATTAATATACAGATTCAGTCCTAGTATTACTATTACAGTTATTAATGTGCTAATTTATAGCATTATGTTTATTTATTACTTGTTAATCAGAAGTAAGATAATTGGTGTGGTGCAAAATTTAAAGTTAGATATTATCACAGAGCACCTACTTTCTAAGGAGATCAGACACAAGTAATTTTGGGATTTTATATTAATCTCTTATTTAATCTCCTATAAATGCCCAAGATTTGTCTGATTTTTAAGCACACCATTGTCCAGATTAGGCTTCCGAGTGACCTAATCGTGGCCTCCCAGTACCTGAAGGGAGCCTATGGGGTAGATGGAAGGAGACTGTTTACAACAGCATGTAGTAGCAGGACAAAGGGGAATGGCTTCAAACTGAATGAGAGGAGGTTTAGATTACATATCAGGAAAAAATTGTTTATTGTGAGGGTGATGTGGCACTGGAACAGGTTACCAAGAGAAGTTGTGGATACTGCAACCTGGTCTAATGAAAGGTGTCCCTGCCCTGGACATGGAACTAGATGATCTTTAAGGGCCCTTACATTATTTGGAGTTCAGAGTAATGAAATGGGGGCCTTTGTTTGCAAAGTCCACCTGTATTCTGACACTGAAATGATTCTGGATATGTCATCTGACGTTTGTAGTAAGAAGGATCAAAAACATGGAGTTTCTTCATGGTAATTACAAAACAGAATTAATCTGATACAGCTGGTTTTCAAGGAGATCAAACAATAAAATATTACAAATCTGTAATAAGTATTTTACAGCCTGTATATATGCTTGTATACACAAGATGCAAGGAGACAACTATTAAGTTTTGCTCTTTAAGAATTATTGTATGAGTCTTCTGCTGGGATGTAGGAGGTCTCTTGTTCTCTGTCAACCTGGTGATGGGTTGTAATTTTTCTCTTCATTCTGCTACTATTATTATGTTTCATGTGTGACTTCGTTTTCAGGTTTAGAGGCAAATGTGGTATTTCTTTCCAAATAATAAATTTGTTACATTCACCCATGATCCAAAATTGAAGCAAACACTGGTTTAACCATCAGGGATTTTAGCAAAATACTGCTGAAATCAGTAAAATGAGTAGGGAGGATAACTCACAAAATTAGACCTTTTGGCAGATTATTTAGTGATTTACAAAACTGTCTGAATATCACTACTTATCAATGGGGTGTCAACAACACTATGAGGAGTGTCAAAAGAAATATGCTAAGATGGTCTACTGCAATCCCACAGTAGGGTATTATCAGGCAAAGAACAGAGAGAAATACTGATGAGATACCAAGATAGATTTACTCTCTGATATCAGTATTAACTCAATACCTTGCTTTCATTAAATAAGTATTCCATTGTGATAACATGGGATAAAATGTTCCTA
>NW_008674211.1:0-2998 GCF_000695815.1 Acanthisitta chloris
TGGCACAGCTCCCCAGGGTGCCCTCCACCATAGATGCCCCCCATGGCACCCAGTGGCCACCCTGCGGCACCCCCCGACACCAGATTGCTCCCCCGTGGCCACACATGACATAGCCATAAGCTCCTCCCAGCAGAGCCCAGTAAATACCCAGTAGTGTCCAGTAACACACAGTAGTGACCAGTACAGCCCAGCAGCTCCCAGTAGTGCCCTGTAATGACCAGGTGCGTCCGGTACAGTCTAGCAGCTCCCAGTAATACCCAGCACAGCCCAGTAACACCCAGCAGTGCCTAGCACAGCCTGGCAGATCCCATCAGCACTCAGCCCAGTAACCCCCAGAACCTGTCACAGCCCATCTCAACAGCCTCAGTCTCCCAGTGTGTGGGGACAGGACACAGGAGGACACGGTGGTGCTGTCCCTATCCTGTCCTCAGGGAGCAGCCTGGGAACTGGTGGCACTGGTGTGCGGGATGTGTTCCTCAGTGCCCAGTGGTGCCCGAGCTGGCAGAGGGGTGAGGACACGGGGCTGGACAATGGGGCTGGGAGGAGGTGCTGCCTTAGCCCCATCCCCTGTCCCCAAGCCCTGTCCCATCTCATCCCTGCTGTGCCACCCTGTCCTTGGGCACTGCACCCAGCTCTGCCAGGTCCTGTCCCCTGAGCACTTTGGTGGCTCCTGGGCTTTGCTGTCTGTCCTGTATTAGAGGTCACCAGGGACACACATTCAGTTCTTGTCTGCCAGGACTCCCAGGTCCTTCCCTCAGAGCTGCCCCAGCATGTGTCACTGTCAGGGACTCTTCCTGCCCTGGGGCAGGAGGTGGTATTAGCCCTTGCCAAGTCCCTGATGGTCCTTGCTCCATCCAGGCTCGGTCCTGCCAGCAGCAGTGCTGTCCTTGGGCACAGAGACTGGTCCTCACACCATTGGTCATCACAGAGGCACAGATTTGGGTTGGAAGGGACCTTTATGCTCATCCAGCCTCACCCCTTGCCATGGGCAGGGTCACCTTCCACAACACCAGGTTGCTCCAAGCCCCATCCAACCTGGCCTGCAACACTCCCAGGGATGGTGTAGCCACAGCTGCTCTGGGCAACCTGTGCTAGTGCCTCGCCTCACTCACAGGGAAGAATTTCCTCCCTATATCCCATCTATGTCTGCCTTCTGGCAGTGGGAAGCTATTCCACCTTGTCCTGTTCTGTTCCTCCAGGCCCTTGTCCCAAGTCCCTCTCCAGCTCTCTTTGAGCCCCTAGAGGCACTGGAAAGGCCTCTAAGGTCTTCCTGAAGCTCCTCTTCTCTAGGCTGAACACCCCCAACTCTCCCAGCCTAGATCCACAGCAGAGCTGCTCCAGCCCTCACAGCATCTCCTTCTCCTCCTGTGGTCTCTCCAGCAGCTCCACATCCTTCTACTGTTGATGCCCCAGAGCTGGAGACAGTACTGCAGGTGAGGTCTCACCTGAGCAGGGCAGAGGGGGCACACCTCACCTGCTGCCCACACTGTGGGATGAGTCCAGCACTCAGGGGGTTCTGGGCTGGGGCATGTCCACCCTCTCACCCACCAGCATCTCCAAGTCCTTCTTCCCATGGCTGCCCTAACTCTGTCCATCTCCAGCCTGGATTGATCCTGGGGGTTGCCCAGACCCAGATGCAACTTGGGTTTAACTTGGGTTACCTGAACTTGGCCTTGTTGACCTCCACGTGGTTCCCAAGGCCCCCAACAGCCCAGGGACCCTGGCATGGTACCCTGTGGCACCTGCTCACACCAGCCCCTGAGCCACCCATCACACCTGCAGTACGTTTGTCCTCAAGCCACCTGTTACACCTGCCACACCATGTGGACACAAGAACCCATGTCGCCTGAGGGTCCCTTGGGCCATGCTCCAGACCCCACCAACTCACCACCCACCCGGCACTGCCTGGTTGGAAGGGCAGGAGCTGGGCTCAGTCTATGGCCTCCCACACCTGAGACTGGGACCCCACTGCCTGCTGGAACCCCCTTAGGACCCACCACCCACTGGGAAACAATCATCTTTTGGCTGGGACCCCATTGTCACCTGGATCCCACCAACCACTGGGGCCCCACTGCCCTCCAGAACCCTACAATCACTTGGATCCCACCACATGCTGGGATCATACCACAATGAAGGACCCAATCATCTGCTGGGACCCCACCATCACCTGGTCTTCACCACCTGCACTGTGACCCCACTGCCCACCAGGACCATGGGGTCCTGGTAATAGTGCTGGGACCTCACCATGATCCAGGTCATGGCACAGTCACCAGGATCTCACCATCATCTGGATCTCACCATGATCTGGGTCCCATCACTGGTACTGGGATCTCACGACCCATCATTGCTGGTATCCTACTGTGCTCCAACAGTCACCAGGACCCCACTATCACCTGGACTTCACCACCTGCACTGGGACCCCACTGCACAGCAGGACCATGGGGTCCTGGTAATAGTGCCGGGACCCCACCACCCATCATTGCTGGGACCACAATGTGACCCAACAGGCACCAGGATCCCATCATCATGTGGATCCCACCCCTACCTGGACCCCACCACCCACTGGGACCCTCCCCAGCCCCTGGCTGACCACAGAGCACACAACCACACGGAAAGGTTTTTTTTCTCTCTTTTTTTTTTTTCCTCTTTTTTTCTCTTTTTTTTTTTGCACAAAACAGGACATTTATTCAAGTGTTCTCCAGCACAAGTACATTAGAAAGGAGCTCGTCTGTATTATACTCTTCTGGGCACCAAAGAAAAAGAAAAGGAGGATGGGATGGAAGCGGGACGGACAGACTTTCTACATCTGCTGCACGCATTGACCTTTATTAGTTCAGAACAGCTATGTCACGAGCAATACTCACACAGATACAACAGCGCCGGGCGCCCGCGGCACCTCCGGCCGTGAAATGCACAGTTCAGCGGCAATAAATAGAGAAGCGACCCTAAAAAAACAAACCAACAAAAAAACAGGGGCAACGAACCGAGAGAGAAGTAG
>NW_008674212.1:0-32363 GCF_000695815.1 Acanthisitta chloris
AAAGAGTCTTCTGGTTGGACTCTCCTACTGGTAGGCAATAGTGGGACTGTATCCCCTCCCTCCCACCCCCCTTTTGTTTTATTTAACAGTATGATGAATGCAAAGCTTAGCCCAAGGTTGCTATGACCTCAGCAGGAGTTAAGGTTAAGGAAAAAATAAAACTAAAACCCAAGAAAATTTATTAACTCTTGCTTTACCCAACCAAAGCAATGCAGTAATTTATTACATAACCAGTGCTTTCCAACTTAGTAGTCTAACCCAGAAAGGAAAAACAAGAACAGGCCAAGAAGGGGCAGAGGGAGCAGCACTTTCAAATCACTCTCCAGAGTTCTTTGTATCCAGGGTCTCACCCCAGGGTATGTCAAAAGGGACAAAAAATGTGCAGCAAGGAGACAATCAGTCAAAATTTCTAAAAAGGCTTAGGGCTTCTCCAACTTATGCTTACAAAGCATCTGCTTGGAGAAGCACTAGCTCTAACAAGCCAAATTTGCTTGTCAGTACTCGTGGCAAGATCTGTGCTGCACCCTGAGTGATGATTTTGCTGTGAGGTTTCCCCATGAGAGGGAAATCCAGGATGGATTCACTGCAGCAGTGAGGGACAAGCTGCAGGTTGGTTCTCAGGTGTCAAATGCTAAAATCCACAGCCCTTAAAATAGGCAGCTATAAAATAGGACCAGAGCTGTCACACTGCAAAGACTCTCTCACTTGCAGGTTAAAATCAATGACTGAAGCAAGAAGCTCCAGCTCCAAGCCACAATGGGAGGAACTGTGCTAAAAACAAAGCTTTCTGCCCATCTTTTGACACTGCAATTCACAGCTACTCTCCAACCCTCACTCCTTGTTTACCCTTAAAACCATACAAGGAAGTGGCCAGGTTGTTCTAGAAATGAAGTCGATAAGGAATTCTGCACTGGGTATGTAATAATACCAAAATAAAAAGAAAAAAACCTACTTCATTAAGATCATACAATTAATCAAACAGAGTATATATATAATATCTTTTTTTTTTAAGCCCTGGGATTCAAGGCGTCCAAAGTTATTAAAATAAAGTTCATTCACAGAACAAAAACAAATTTAATTTGAATTGCTTGCAGATACTGCTAATTTTCATTTTTTTTTAATTAAAAAATGCGTTAATGTGAACTATGTGCAGGATTTGTTTCTAAGTCGTTGTGTTTGTGCACATTGCCTCTGGACCTGCTGCTCTGCTACTGCTGCTGCTCCTGAGTTTCTCCCACCAGCCCTGGAAGGTGCTGGGAGCTGCTGCCACCCCAGCAGGAGCAGCTCTGGGGTGTGCTGGCCTGACCTCAGGGAGCAGACGTGGGGGGCACTCCTGCTCGCTGCGAGTCGTGGCTGTCTCCTCCTCCCTCTGCATCCTCTCCCAGGCTCAGAGATGCTGCCTTGGTTGACAGGAGGCCAATGTTCTCTTGTGTCAAAGCTGATCCGTTCGGAACATCACTGCTGAGGGAGAGTTGGGGAGAAAAGGGAAGAGGGTGAGAAGTAATTACTGAGATGTTGTCACTTAATTCAGTGAAAGGACCTCGGTGCACACACTGCAGAATAGTTATCTTACCTGGATTGCTTATCTGGTTTATTATTTTTTAAACATAAAGAGTTGTTTTGTTTCATTACTTTCAGAGCTCCTTATGGAAAAAGGAGTTCCTGCTCTGGAGGCTTCAATCTAACAATGCAGCACAGGACTCAAGGAGTGGTTACAGCAGGAGGTGCAGACTTCACCAGCAACTGAGGGACATGTTTTCTGAGTAAATACACTGTCTAAATAGCCAAACTGCTCACATGAAGTTGTGGGAACTCTGTGAAACATCTGAGCTTCTCTGTTCAGTGCTAATCTGGACACAGGCAGGTGCTTGTGGCCCTCTGAAAATGCTTCCTGGGGAGATTTCCAGCATCCTCAGCCAACACTTTATTCCAGCTGTCTACCAAATGTAAAGTGAAATCAATGCCAGCACCTACACAGATACAGATCACTGCCTACAAATCAAAGTGAACTCTGTTCCAAAGTTACATACCTTCCTAGACAAATCCACCACACACACCTTAGCAGGATGGGATAACCTTCCTCTCACATTCGTGACATTCCCTTTCTTTGAAACTAAAACAAGAGACAAACATCTCTTTTATGGCAGTTGTTTTAACTCCTGCTCCTCCCTACTAATCATCCAAACTAGGTGCACTCCTGGTCTGACAGACACTGCAAGTCCTCTCTCATGTTAATTTATATAGTCTCATTCCACTCACCTCCTCAGCAGGGAAAAGGGCCCTGAATTCTTACTTGTACTTGGTTTTATGATCCTTCCCTAGCAGATGCTTCCCCATCAGAGCTGACATGAGGCAAGGGGAATTATTTCCCCAGGAGAGTGCCCCTGGAGAAGTCACTGTCCTGTTACACAAGGACATGTCACAGCCCATGTACCTGAAGGTCAGTGTGAGGTCCTCAGCTGGAACCTTGTTTTGTGGTTCTAATTGTCCATTTTCTGTCTGTTTAGTGGTGCCCAGTTTGGTTTTCATATCCAGTGAAGACTGGCTCTCCTTTGAAAAGAAAAAACAAAGAAGAAAAAACTCTTGAACAACATGTTACAAGAATCGGAGACTTCATCCTCTAGGGCTGATGCTGAAGGGCTGTAAATTGGAGTCACACAGTGTAACCCACAAAAGCCATGAGACAAAACCAGACTCATCCTCTCGGGACACAGTACTTCCCAAAAGGAAGGGATGATCCTTGTAACAACAAGCAAAGGCCACAGACTGTAACAGCACACAGACTTCTCAACTCTAGCCTGTACCTGCAGATGTTTTCTATGTTAAAGCAGTTTACAGAACTCATGGCACAGTGACCTTGGAGACCATTTAGTTTTCCACAAATTCAGTGCCACACTGATTCCCAACGGTGACAAAGTAACAGCACTTAAGTGGCTAGAATTAAAATTCTTCATGAAGAAGACTCAAAAGCACTTCTCGGGAGGTTTGGAAGAATAAAGAGGTGGAGAGGGAGGTGGATGACTCCAGCAGAGAGCCTTTTGGCCAGGGCTCTCCACTCCACCTCTCTGCCTCCCACCCCCCCAGCACTCACCATGCTCAGCTCACGGGTTCTCTTCCCAATTTCCCTTTCCACCTGGTGTAGCTCCAAGCTCAGCTGTTCACTTGAGATCATCCCAGGCCACTTGGGAGGTGGGGGTGGGGGCTGTGGTTGGCCTGCCAGGGTAGTCGCCTCCCTCTGCAACAGCAGCCTGTTACTAACAGCCTAAATGCATAAAGCCAAGCACATACACAACTGAGCACACAACACACCAAGCACGGGGACAGCTCTAAGGCCACAACACCAGAGTACTGCTCGTTTGCAAAACCAAGGCCTTCTCTCTCCACACTTCACAAAGTCCAAATTGAAATCACTCCCAGTGCAGGTTTCAGCGTGTTTATTTACACAGGGACAAGTCTTCTCCCTTTCAAACAAGCAGTGGTAAATCCTTTTACTGCCACAAATTTGCCTGTGTGCTCCTGATACTCCACTCCCTTCCCTTTCAAACAAGCAGTGGTAAATACCTTTTACTGCCACAAATTGGCCTGTGTGCTCCTGATACTCCACTCCCTTCTCAGAACTAAGATTAAGCCCATGAACAAAAACACTGCTCTTTTGTGAGCTATTTCTTGAACAAAAGAGAACAGCAGGTAAGCAAATCTGCTGCTCTATTTTACACCAATAGAAGGTATCAAACTGCAGCAGAGAATCTTTACCATATCATACAAAGTTATCTTGAGAGATGCAGATGTCAAGATGTAGCTCTACTGGCCCACATGAGGAGGCAGAGGGACAGGGAGGGCCAAGTGACTGGTCATTAGCAAGCTGCAAGTTACTAAAAGCAGGAGCTATGTCAGCCACTCCAAAAATCCACTAATCCTTGGGAATCAGTTCTTGAAATGTGTGCTCTGCATTTAAACATACCATCTAGTACTGCACACAACCCAACATCTGGCTGGTCTTCAAGAAGAAATGCTCATTCATTTGGGGAAAAAAAGCAAAAAGTGACCTAGTTCTTCATGCCCTGACTCAATTATGTCATTGCCTTGTAACAAGGAAATCAATGAAGCCTCCTGGATTTCCAGTATCTACTTGCAGCTTTGCACACAAGAGAAACTGAAAGCTGTTGTTACTCAAAGTAACTCACTAGTTCTGCCAAATTCAAATTATGGTAAAATTGAGGCTCAGCACTCCACTCTGCAGGACTGAACACTGACACAACCACAGCAAGGATGAGCAGGAGAGGAAGGCCACTTAGGGGTTTTGCAACTTCCCAATACTCTTCTATTATGGCAAAGGCAGACATGCAAGATTTAAAACATCTTCTCCTCCTGTTCCCAACCAAGAGCACAAGAACACAAGTTATGTTTCAAGTTAAGTACAAAATACAACTACTGCTGTGACTTAATTGTGAGCTCACAAACTAATCTGCTCTAACCCTCCTCTGCTACAAAATACAACTGCTGCTGTGACTTAATCGTGAGCTCTCAAACTAATCTGCTCTAACCCTCCTCTGGAACACATGGTATTTTCAGATAAGCACAGCTCCAGCAGGAGCTGCTATCCACTACTTACAGCAATTCCTTCTGGGAAAACGTTAACATGAATACAAGCTGAGGTACCTAGAATAGTTTTCTGGTAAATATTTACACATTTTTCCTAGGAGGAAAAAAGTTAACTAAAGTTTGCTAAAACAACTCTTTCATTGTGCCTTGACATTTCTCCTTCTGTGTCTCACAAAATACAAAGATTTCAGCTCATTCTTTCACAAGGGCAAGTGAGGAGACACAGAACATTAAGCCTTAATTTTTCAAGCTAGATATATCTCGTAGTTTTGTTAGGAACTGCAGGGACAGGACAAGGAGTAATGGGAATAAATTGAAAGAGAGGAAATTTAGAGTGGATATCAGCAAGAAGTTTTCCCTGTTGTGGTGGTGAGACACTGTCCCAGGTTGCCCAGGGAGGCTGTGGCTGCCCCAACCCTGGCAGTGTTCACAGCCAGGTTGGATGAGCCTTGAGCAACCTGCTCTGGTGGGAGGTGTCCCTGCCCAGGGCAGGGCTTGGGGCTGGATCATCTCTAAAGTCCATTCCGACCCCTTAACACACTATAGAACTATATAACTTCCCTGACTCTTGTGGCTTGTGCTATTTAGGAAGAAACAGGTACAACACAAAGCCAAACATGAAACAGATGAAGGTCATGGCTTTCTGTATATAAACCCAGACATTCCCAAAGGCAGCAAAGCCAAAGGGAACAGGCATTTACACCATGAGTTTGCCTCTGACAGATGAACAGAGGGAAAGTAAGTGAGAGAGAAAGTAAGAGAGAGAATGACAGCAAACGTGACTGAGCAGAGTGCAGGTTCAAGTCTGGTGTTGATTTGCACCTGAAGTGCAGGGAAGCTGCTGCTAAGCAGATGCTGACACTTGTACCACAGAATTAAGTGTTGTTACTGAGTATCACTACAGTCAGAGAAAAGCAGCTTTCCTAGCTTCACCTCTCTCCATATCATCCCTCCCCACTCTTCCAAATGCTGTACCAACCTCCAGTCCCCTCATTTGTGTCTGCTGGCTGATCTGATGGTCGACCTGCTGCAGCTCCATGCGCAGCTGCTGCTCCCGTTCTGCTGAGGGCATCTGTTTGCCATGACCAGCCACATCTGACATGGACAGCCTCTCCCTTTGGGATCAGAACAGCCAGAGTAAGGAGATTACCATAATAAGCTCTAACTCAGAAAATGTAGAAAAAGGCAAAAGAAAAAAAGCAAGCAATGCTACCTGTCAGTGAAACGTCCCTGAGAAGGTATGTTTTGATGAGGAGAATATGGAGAGCCTCCCCAGCCACCGTGAGTTCCATAAGGACTGTAGTCTGCCAGGGAACAGAAAGAAAACCAGGTTGTTTTACTACAGAGCTATCAGCAGTCCAACCAACACAGAACTGAGCAGACATGAGAGAACAAGCAGACAGGACAGGCCTCTAAGGCTGAACTCAGAAATATTGCACATGACTCATCATGTGCCCAATACATGACCCTTCATGCACATCTGTAACAACCTTCCAGAGTCTGATGCTGTGAAGGACTTCGGGCACTCAGGGAGATGAGGACACAAAACTTACAGCCACTCAGAGCAATTATTTTTACTACTTAAGCTCCTAAAAGACTTGAGAGTTGACTGATGATTCTGATACACCTAGTTAACTACAGTTTGGAGATGAACTTCTCAGGGAAGTCAGAGTTCTACCTGTAATAACATCTAGAAAGTTACTGCCTGAAAAATCTGGGAGGTTTGGGGGAATTTAATTATGTCTTCTTCTGAGATTACTCAGTGCACCTCAAGAAAGAGACACCTTTTGGAGTAAGATATATAGCCACACTATACATGTGATTAGAAAACAGATGTGTAGAGTTATCAACTGTTCCTGTTTTTTTTGCCTTTTCTAACAGTATCCAAGGCAGTGGGTACAGCATTAGGCTTGCACCAGCAGCCACCCACAGAGCAGGACTGCAGCAGTACTTCATTTACTTGTAGTATTTATAGTCCTTAATTTATTTACTTCGTTGTGATGGTTTTGCATTATGCATTTGTGAAGACAGTAACTTTCTGAACTGTACTAGAACAGACTTGAAATGTTCCTTACCTCAGAGGGATTAGCAGAACGAAGTAACTTGTTCCAAACCACAATAAATCACTAACACATACACTGTGGGTGCACAAACTTGTCACAGAATCATAGAATATCCTGAGTTGGAAGAGACCCTGACAAGGATCACTGAGTCCAACTCCTGTCCCTGCACAGACACCCCAACAATCCATCATGTGCCTGAGAGCACTGGCGAAACTCTCCTGGAGCGCTGCCAGCCTTGGGGCTGTGCCCACTGCCCTGGGAGCTGTTCAGTGCCCAAACACCTCTGGGGGAATAATCTTTGCCTAATATCCAGCCTAACCCTCCCCTGACACTGCTCCAGCCATTCCCTTGGCTCCAGTCCCTCGTCCCAGAGAGCAGAAATCAGTGCTGCCCCTGCACTGCCCCTCATGAAGAAGCTGCAGGCTGCTATGAGGTCTCCCCTCAGTCTCCTCAGCTCCAGGCAGAACAAACCCAGTGACCTCAGAAAGCAGTATCAGCCTTGTCCTTCAGCCTTCTCAGTGTAACCCTACCTGGAATTATTTTTAGTGGCATAACATACACCTCACCTGTATTTCTATGACAATAAATAAGTCTACAAAGGCTTTCAACCTCTACCACACGGTGGCATTACAGAAAACAGCAACAGGCAGCAGAAGGCAAGAGCATAGACTGTACCTGAAATGATGGATTTGGTGGTAGCCCCCTGAACAGCCATGGCCTGCATGGGCCCAGAGTTCTGGTACATGGCTTTGGAAGTACGAGAGATAGCCCCAAATCTGGACACAGTTGGTCGGTCTCCGAAGGGAATGAGGTCATCGTCACCGGCCTCGGCCGCGCGGCGCTGCATGTCCAACCGCTGCTCACGCATGGCTTTGCTATCCACGTTCTGCACAGCACAGGGAAAACACACTCAGACTCCTTCAGACAAAGAAACCACGTTCCTTTTACAGGGAGCTGGGACCAGGATAGGGAAGCTGGCCAGGAGGTCAAAGAGGTGATTCTCCCCCTCTACTCTGCTCTTGTGAGACCCACCTGGAGTACTGCATGCAGTTCTGGTGTCCTCAACATGAGGAGGACATGGAACTGTTGGAGCAAGTCCAGAGGAGGCCACAAAAGCTGATAAGGGAACTGGAGCACCTTCTCTACAAAGACAGGCTGAGAGAGTTGAGGCTGTTCAGCCTGGAGAAGGTTGTGTGGAGACCTCATAACAACCTGCCAGGAGCTTGAGAGGCTCCAGGGAAGCTGCAGAGGGACTCTGTGTTAGGAACTGCAGGGACAGGACGAGGAGCAATGGGTACAAATTGAAGGAGGGGAAGTTTGGATTAGATCTTAGGCAGAAGTTTTTTCCTGTGAGGGTGGTGAGACACTGTCCCAGGGAGGCTGTGGCTGCCCCAACCCTGGCAGTGTTCACAGCCAGGTTGGATGAGCCTTGAGCAACCTGCTCTGGTGGGAGGTGTCCCTGCCCAGGGCAGGGTTTGGGGCTGGATCATCTGTGAGCTCCATTCCAACCCCTAAATTCTATGATTCTATGAAATGCCTTTTTTTGCTCTGCTTTTTCTGGGAGATAGCCTCCTTTTTGCTCCTATTTCACACAGTGCCTTTGAGGTCTCATGAAACCAGACACATTTAATCCCAGTGGGACAGAGGGAAATGAAGACTGAAGAGGGGAAGCTGGACCAAAAAAATCCCATGATTTAGTTCAGTGGTTGCAACAGATGAAGCCCTGTCCACAGCAGAATAAATTCTGGGTAGAAATGTCCTCCCCTTCCCCTTATGGCCAAAGAAAGGTCACCATAAGAGTGACAAAATAAAAAGACAAATTGATAATCACTTTTGCAGACAGGAGGTGAAAGAACAGATATATCTCTGTAAAACACCCTCATGAGAGTGACAACAGAAAAAGACAGACTGATAATCACTTTTGCAGACGGGAGGTGAAAGAGAACAGATATATCTCTGTAAAACACCCTCAAGCTCAACAGTCTTTTCTCTTGAAAACCTGAATGTCCTCCTAGGTGCAAGTGCCACCAGCCTACTCCTTGTGCTGAGTGATGCCTGAACATTAGGAAGAAACGCAACAGTGGTGGTACTGCAGAATCCTATTTCCTTTCTTCTCCATTCCTGACACTCCAGCAGTCCCTTCCTTTTGCAACACTGACCTAGCAAAAATGCAGCAGCACCAAACAAGATGACAGCCAGACACCCACAGCTCAGTGAAGGGCTGAATAAGCACCGTGTAGAGCTAGGAAGTGCCCTCAAGCAGAATCAGCCTAGTATGGCATCATGACTGTGCTTCTCTCAAAAACTTCATGCAAGTTTTGGGTACTGTCATGGCCACAAATCAGAGTCCTGCAATTGATGACTAACATTATTACCAGCAGTAACAACCACCTTAAAAGGACAAAAAGAAGTACAAGCAGCAACAGATGGAAATGCTTAATTAACAAGCTGCCAGAACAGAGTGATTTCTGGATTTCAATTAGCTGTAAAGTATCCTGGCAAATCATATCTTGCTATCCATGGCTTGAGAGTAGAGTCATTATCCTGCAGCTAGATCCAGAATTCTCTAACAGCTCCATAGATGCAGAACTACTCATAGGTGGAAAACAAAGCACTCTGCACACCTGCAAATGCCTTCTGTGACCACAATGCACTTCTGAGCTTAAATACAAGCACTGCCACCATCCTGGAAAGCAAATCCAAGCCCTTCCCAACCCTTGGAAGCACTCCCTTGTCCTCTGTTTCCCCCTGGCCCCCACATACCGCCATCTCCACACTCCTTGCTGCCACAACATCTTTGGGTTTTGCATCTTTGGTTCCAATGTAGGAGCCGATGGTGTCACAGGACCAGGGAGAGTACTGGCTGTAGTCATTTCCTTTGTATTTCCCAGCTACCTTCAGCTCTTCATCCAAGTACTGTACAAAAACAAAAATCTGGTTCTGTAAGTGAAGGGAAGATGCAGCTGCACAGCCACCACTACTTATTTCACCAGCAGAGAACCTGAGAAACACCAGCAGGATTACTTTTTATCAGATACATCATCACTTGGAACTGAGCCATGGCAGGCATGAAATGGGTGAAATTCTGATCACCTGGCTACACTCCCAGTGCTGACTGCTCACTTGGCCAGTGTGAAAGTGATATTTTGACCTTGGTTAAAAAAATAAGTCTCAACCAAGCTGTTACTTCATTCTAAATATGTCAGGAGCAAATGAAGTAAAGTCCAGTAACTGTGAAGACTGACTACTTCAATTAATAGTGGCTCAAAATTACTTCTCTTGGTTGGACCAAAAGCAGATAGCTCAGGGTAAGTGGAAGATCAGAGAACAGCCAGTTGAGACTGGAGCCTGCACAAGGTCTTCTCACTTGGAGCACAAAATCTATGTCCCTCAACACTTGCCAGTGCTGTACTGTTCTGATTTTCTTGTTGCCTACACCTCTCAGCACACAGACACCAAAGCATTTTCTACACATGCTAGTATGACATGTTTTTGTCAAAATATGCTTACCTCTTCAGAATGAAAAGGATGAGGCAAGGTTGGAGATGGTGCAAAAGGAGGTGGAGAAATCACCTTTCTCTCCTCTAGCTGGGCCATGATCTCCTTTCTTCGTCGATGAAGTTCGTCCAGGCTGGCATGAGGCTGAAATGAAGGCAGAAGGTTACAAAGGTCCTCCATTAATGCACAAAACTAGTAATTTCATGAGTGTTGTTTACCCAAACAAAGTATGGCAGCCACAGACTGCAGGAAAAGGGAAACACAGAGCATAGATAATCATTAGAATAACAAATTATGATCACTTTTTTAAAGTCTACCTGTTAACTTTCATGTTTGATAGAATCATAGAATCAACCAGGTTGGAAGAGATCTCAAAAATCACCCAGTCCAACCCTCCCGTGGTCACTAGCCCATGGCACTAAGTGCCACATCCAGTCTCAGCTTGAAAACCTCCAGGGATGGTGAATCCACCACCTCCCTGGGCAGCACATTCCAATGCCTGAGCACTCTCTCTGTAAAAAATCTCTTCCCAATATCCAACCTAACCCTCCCCTGGCACAGCTGAGTCTGTGCCCTCAGGACATACATAGTCCTGCACATAGCTCAAAACACCCCAAAGGTAGGGAATGTGTTCCAATTTGGCAAAGTTTCCACTGGAAATATGTTCCAGCATGGCAAGTCACATTCCAGTCATACAGGGCAAAGTGGGAGAACTCTACAGATCATAATTTCCTAGTATGTTAAGGGTTGGAATGGACCTTAGAGATCATCTAGTCCCAACACCCTACCCTGGGCACAGATACCTCCCACCAGAGCAGGTTGCTCAAGGCTTTATCCAACCTGGCACATCACCTAGTCACACTAAGTATTCATTTTGCAATAGAATCAAATATCCCACAAACATGTCAAACTCAAACTGATAAATCTATAAGCTATGTCAAAAACACTTCCTGGACTCAGCAAAAGGATTCAGAGCCTTTAATCTCAATGACAAATATGTCATTTGGATTAAACTGAATCGAATCCAGCTATTCTGCAGGACTCAGCTGGGGATGTGCCCAAACAAGTTTAACTGCAGAGTCTTCCTAGTAGGACTGTGCAAACTGAGAGAAAAGTTGGAAGAGCACAAGTTTTAATTCCTTTGTCAAGGGAGGTATGTTTAATATCTATGATTTAGGCACAGAGCTGCTCAGTCAGGGATGGGCAGTACAATAATGACCATTTCCACACACTGTTTATAATGGAGTGGCCTCTAATCTTTGCTCTAGAAGTCAGAGCCATATGAGACTTCCCAAGTTAATTACAAGGCTTTTCTCCTTGGAGCACTACATAGCAGCCTCTTGTTTCATGTACTAACATCATTACAATGGCAGAGCTGACCTGTAACTTAATTATCTTCTAGTTTTTGATCACCTTCCTGAAGCTCAAACTCCTATTTCCTCCCACCACCTTACTGCAGATCCTCAGTTCTCAAGTAGTCGATATTTTTTCACAAACAACAACAAAAACAGAATATAAAGCCCATTACCCTGTGGCAGGAAGGTCTGATCTGACCGAGATGTGGAGCCACTGGGCAATAAGCCTCAGCCTGCTGGTATCTGTCTCTGGATTCGGGCACGTAGGGGGGCCCGGCAGCCGGAGGGATCTCGATGGCCACGGGGCTCCCGCGCACCACGTCCTCGCGCTGGTAGGGCTGCACCGGGGGGTACACGCGGCGGCTGTCGTAGTGTGGGGGGTACAGGGGCTGTGCCATGGGTGGGTACTGCTGTGGTGGTGTGTACTGAGGGCTCACCACACGCTCCTGCAGGTACGGGGGGTAATGCTCCAGGTACGCCGGGCCGGGCTCGGGCGCCGACGGAGGAGGTCGGACGAAGCGAGACATGGATTGAGTGGGGTAGTAAACTCCTGAGGACAAGAAGGAAAAACCACAACAGACAGTTTATCACAATTGTCCACACAAACAAATCGTTTCAAATACTCCATCCTACAGGTGGCATGAAGAGAAACATTAAAAAAATGTCTACCTGCTGTTTCGACTCATAAATTAAACACAGAACTTCAACTTAAGAGTTTAAACACTCTGTAGCTCAAACTAGCATATTCTTCAATAAAACCCTGGATTTCACCTCCTGAAACTGCTGCTAGGCCCTCCAAATTCTTTCCTGCAGCTTCCAACTGCTCTGATCTCCAAAACTGGATTTCATTCACCTCAACTGCAGTTGACACCTGCAAAGTGTGTTTCTTTAACTCAAACTAGCATATTCTACAAGAAAAACCTTGACTTCACCTCCCGAAACTGCTGCTAGGCACTCCAAATTCTTTCCTGCATCCTCCAACTGCTCTGATCTCCCTCTAAAACTGGATTTCATTGGCCTCAACTGCTGCTGAGGCCTGCAAAGCGTGTTTCTCTAGCTCAAACTAGAGAGACTATAATCAGCATGAGGATGCAAGAGCTTGGTGTCAATCTTACCTTGTTGGTAGGGAGCTGGTTCAAATGGAGGAGCAGCTCCTCTGGGATCTTGATAAAACATATCTGCTTGCTGAGCATTGTACAGCTGAGACCCTCGTGGTACCATCTGCAGCTGCTTGGTGACAGACACTGAGGGCAGGTCTGCTGGGGCCCGAGCAGGCACAGGATGAGGGGTCACTGGTAAGGCAGATATAGAGCTCTTGGGGACAGTGTCCAGCCTGAAAAGGAGGAAGATGGCACTGCTCACTGAACAGCACACTGTACTGTACAACACTGTTAGCTGTCTACGCTCTACCTTCTGAAGGCTTTTAGAGCCTTCTCCAATTAAAGAATAAGCAAATAGAGAAGTAAAGCAAGTCCAGAGGAGGCCACAAAGCTGGTAAAAGAACTGGAGCACCTTTCCTACAAGGACAGGCTGAGGGAGTTGGGGCTGTTCAGTCTAGAGAAGGTTTTGGGGAAACCTCAGAGAACAAAAAAAACTGAAGGGGCTCCAGGGAAGCTGCAGAGGACTCTGTGTTAGGAACTGCAGGGACAGGACAAGGAGGAATGGCGATAAATTTAGAGGGGAAGTTTAGATATCAGGAAGAAGCTTTTTTCCCTGTTCTGGTGGTGAGACACTGTCCCAGGTTGCCCAGGGAGGCTGTGGCTGCCCCAACCCTGGCAGTGTTCACAGCCAGGTTGGATGAGCCTTGAGCAACCTGCTCTGGTGGGAGGTGTCCCTACTCAGGGCAGGAGTTGGCACTAGATGATCTTTAAGGTCCATTCCAACCCCTTAACATACTCCAAAGCAGTTTAGAGTTTTAGCTTTAGCTTTTCAAACCAAACCAACAAAAAAAACAAGCCACAAACCCAACCCCCATTCTATTTCTTTCCTAGAGAATGGGTTTACTCTGTTTCTACTGCACATTGACACACAACACTGAACAACAGGTAGGAAGAGCCGTACAAGTCAGGAGGGGATCCAGGGGCACTGCTGCTTAGGTGGTCCATCTTCCCTGGCTTCAGAGCAGCTTCATACCCAGAGTCAGTTCCTCGAGAAATGAGTTGCGTCACTGTGTTGCCGGTTGACACGATTCCGTTTGGAAGAGCAGAGGTTTTCCTATTGGGCAAGTCCACTCCCCCTTCCTCTGAGAGGATAGCTCCTGAGGGCAGGCCCACCTCGTTCAGCTGGCCCAGGGAGGCACTCAGGGGTCTTCTGGGAACCAGACGCTTGTTCATTTTACGGAATCTGCAGAGAGAGAAACCACACGTCAACGACTGAAACAAAACACAAAGCAAAAGGAGTTGCACTCCCAAGATGTTTCAACCACAGATTCGACTGAAAGCTTCAGGTTTGGATTCAAAGGGCTGGTGAGGAAATCTGTTAGAACATAACTTCCCTGCTAGTTGAACTGTTAACAGCAGTTTCAATCACAACGAGGATCACAAGTGCATCAAGAATAACCTTGCTGTGTGAAGTTGCACAGCCCAACTTCACACAGCAAGGTTAGAAACCTTACTTCCTGTGCACACACATCTCAACTGACAAAAGTGTATTAAACATCACATAAACCACTATCACATAAAATACAGCAACTGAAGGTTCAGAGTAAGAACCACAGACTATTCAAGCCTATTTTATAGAGAAGAACCAAACAGCAGAAAATTGAGATGACACAGGATGAAGATAGCCCTTTTGCACCATCTGCCCAATAATGAGACAAGTTTATTACCATGAGACACCTTTCAAAGCACAGTTTGCTAAGACTTGTGTACTTCTATCAATATGCAGCTCACACCATTTGTGTGGTTTGATAAAGTGATTGCAAAGATAAAACCTCTATGAACACACCATAATTCCAAAAATCTACCTGATGCCATGTAAACACAGGGACTTAACTAACATCCCACAAAACCCAGCAGGCTGACAGCACTGGAGCAATGGAGAGAGCAAATTCCAGAGCTGAAGGTCCTCCACTAACCACCCTGCCATCAGCTCAGATTCCAGAATGCAAGGGCATGTTTGCAGACCTGAATGTTCCCACAGGACAAGAGGCCATTTCTTCACCAGGGCTGGGGCCAACACTTCCATATCTATCTGAGGGAGATGGGAGCCCAGGCTAGGAAGGCACACACAGAATTGGAGAAAAAGAGGGTAGTTATACTCTGTTCCTCAGTCTTTAGATAATCTTTGTTTTCCCACATGCACAGCATTAACACCAAAGCCACAGAGGCAAAAAAGGAGTTTATTGCTGGGGTTGTTTTGGTTTTTCGATGCGACCGAGTCCAGAGTCAAAGTGTAATCTTCTTACAGAGATGGTCATCTCTAAGAGTTCATAGATTATCTTCCAGCCACTTCCCTGCCTGGATCCATCTTTACCCACTCAATTATAAACTCTAGCTGCAGTGTGCTGGCAGGGGGATCACTCAGTGAATAAATCAGGCTATCACCTGAGCAGGGACAGATCACAGCTCTCACTCTGGCACGTCCTGACAGCAGCCAAGTGCTCAGGACCATGGAGGTGAGCAGAGGTCAAGTCCCCACATTGAACTCATGGCTTTACTTTGGCCTCCCCTCAATACCCAAACCAGGTTCCCCCTGCAAAGCAGCAGCAGGATGCTGGGACACCACTGCCATGCTCCCCCTGCCAATTGCTTCTGGACATTTGTCCCTCTCTTAGAGGTGCAGTGTCTGATGGCTCCTGGCTCACTGAAGGATCTGCAAGTTGAGAAGGACTGGCCATGCCTCCCCACCTCTCTAGAACACAAGAGCTCAGAAGGGACAAATGCATGTGCACAGACACCTTTCAATCAGAGGCGACAGGAGGAGTTTACTCAGCTCCATCCATGATAAAACACATAGAATAAAACTCAAAGTGCTGCCCACTGGATTGTTCTGAACAATTTTATGAATGTCTGTTGCAGTCTCCACACGTGCAGGACAAAATTCATCTAAAGGTTCAATACTTGCCTATGTCAACTGGGCCTTTGTCCCTTGCCAAGAGGGAATGAGCTGCTGCTTAAGCAAGTCTACATTGCACTGTGGTATCTAAGGCACTGCCACACACTTCCCCATAACCTTCCTCCAAACTTCAAAGTATAGAGAGACACACAGGAACCACACAGCAACAGCAAGGCACATCATTCCCACTAAGCACTTTTCAAAGGAGCAGCACTAACACAATAGCTACTCAAAGGAATTCGGCAAAGGTAAGAGGAACAAGGAAGAATCAGAACTCCAAGTTCCTCAACCACCCACAACTGCAATTGGAACCAGCACAAACATTCACTTCAGCCCAGGACAACAGTAATGCTAAGGCATGCAGGTCACTCTGGTTGCAACAGGCCTCTCCCACCTGCACAGCTCACACACAGTCCTTGACACACACCGTGAGCTGAGAGGTACCAACGGTGCCTCAGCACCCAGAGGGGTTAACAAACCCATCCCAAACAGCACTACCAACCTCCATTTTCTGAACACGATGACAAAAGGCAAAACCCCCAACTGTTCCTGCAGCACACAAGTATCAAAGTCCTATTCTTTGTCCATTTCAATAACTGCCTTTGTCATTCTCACACCACGTGCTCTGCTCTTTTTCCCTTCCTGCTTTCCCTATGCACTGTGCTGCTACAGACCCAAGAGAATGATATATTAAAGCTTCAAGGGTTAGATTAAGCAAAGAAAAAGAAACACAGCATGCCAATTCCACATCTCTGCAGTTTTCCTTCTGATTAAAACTTACTTGAAAGACAGGAATTATTTTAGCCCCAAACCCAAGTAACAAGTTATGTATAATATACATAATACACTGTATTTCTTTTAACTCCTAAATAATACATTTTTCTTCAAAATACAAAATTTAAACCTGCATCTTGCTCTTGGGTAACAGGGAGCCCCTCTAAATCTGTAATGGATGTAATGATTTACTACAGACTATATGAGCTCATTTTTAACTCTCCAACAATAGATTTAACCACTCCACAGTTACTGCATCTGTCAGAAAGTTTCAGAGAATAACTGTTGCAGGAAAAAAACCTCTTTTTTAGCTCTCTGGATAGCTAGCAACACATTCAAAAAAAAACACCTGGAACCAGGAACCCACCTGAATACTGAGGCATGATGAGAAGTAGACACAGATAGTGACCACAGTGGATGCAGCACTGACAGCATGTTAGTCACCCTTAAGAAATAAGGAAAATAACCCAACACCAAAAGCCCCAAACCACATTTGTGTGACAAACTGTCAGAGCTGCATTACTGGTGAACAAAGCCAAATACCCTGTGTGGAAGCACAGGCAGAAGATGAATACTGAGGCATGATGAGAAGTAGACACAGATAGTGACCACAGTGGATGCAGCACTGACAGCATGTTAGTCACCCTTAAGAAATAAGGAAAATAACCCAACACCAAAAGCCCCAAACCACATTTGTGTGACAAACTGTCAGAGCTGCATTACTGGTGAACAAAGCCAAATACCCTGTGTGGAAGCACAGGCAGAAGAGATGACTGTGAGCAGTTTTCACATGATTTCTCACTAGTTTAAGTGCCAGGTTATGCCTCCTCTCCTCATTCCTAGAGATGAGAAATGACCCGTAGAGGTAAGACAAAGCAGAGATTGGACTGATTTGAACCACACTTACTTTTCCAGCTCCTCCTGTGAGTGTGCAAAGGTGCAGCTGGCTCCCCTGGGGCATCCTCCTCTCTGCTTCATGTCTCGGCACATGTATGTCTTGTACTTGCTGTGCTGAGGAGGCTGACAAGGTTAGAGAGACCAGGTGAGACATCTCAACATCACAGTGCAATTCCCAAGAACTGAATGCATCCTCTTACTAGAGAATGGCTGCTAATTCCTTCAGTCTACATGTTGCAGGAGTTCCTCATGGGGAATAAATGACTGTAGCAGGTATTTGTGTTTGGTTCTTCAACAGAACCAACAGGAGACATCTTGATAACTAAGTCACTCTCAGGTTTCTAAAACATTTTGATTCACATTCCTTACTGAAGAGCTTGACAGGAACACAGCTGTACATTTTAGGACACGGTTAAGTGGACAAAACTGATACAGGATGAAAAAATGACCAGGATAATTGCCAAATATTGATTGAAAATAAACACAATTTAGTTGCTTTTTCCTTGCTTTCTGCCAGCTCAAAATGGCACCTGAGTATCCCTTTGATCTCTGTGAGAGTTAAATTTCACCACATTCCCTTTTGCACTAAAAGAAAAACCTCATCACCATCTGCAATTATTCCATCAATAGCTGAGGGTGAAACATTACTCCTACACGGAGCAGCAGGGAATGGGCTGTCTTCTGTATTTTTCTTAGCTAAGCTCCCCAAAAAACAATGCCTTACTGCAGTCTTGCTGTCTGCATGGTCACCCATCTGCCAGTGCCTCTAAATAAACTCCAACAGAAGCCAGAGGTAGTCTCAAAGACCTTTAAATTCCTAGTTCCTAAAGCAGAATTAAATCAGAGGCAGAAATATCCCACTAAGAGTCCCCACTGAGGGAAATGTCTGTAAAAGTCAACTCTTGCTTGCTGAGCAGCTCAGCCAAAAGGTGTAAATCTGTAAGAAGTCACCTCCAAATTGATTTATTTATGTTTTGTAGAGAAAAGAAGACCCAGGCAGGGTGTACATAAGCTGCACAGCTCTGCTCAGCACTCAGCTGTCCCTTTCCCACTGGGGAGGCTCTGGGTTCCCTTCCAAGTGGCACAGAATGTCCCAGGTCCAGGCCATGGGCTCAGCAGAACAAACAGCCTCACTGTTCTCCCCTCCCTGATTCCCACTTGTGTATTCCTAGTGCTTTTCCTCTGGCTGGTGACAGTGCTCATTAGCCACCGCAGTGAATACAAAAAGGTGAAAGAGCAGAAATAATTCACTTTAATTTTGCCCTTTTTCTGGCAGGGAGAATCTTTCTACCAGTTGAGCTCCCCAAACCAGCTCTCCAAGAGGCTGAGTGCCAAAGGGAGGGAGCAGTGGGACTGGGACAGGCAGCTCTGTCTTTCAGCAGCAGCATTTACATCAAGTGAGCTGCTCAACAAAATGACATCAAAGGAATGTGTGATAAGGTAACTATGGGATAAGCTGATATAGAATATTTGGCAACATCATCTCATCTCTGAAACAAGAAATTTGTTTCAGGAACTTGGATTGCACCTTTATATGAATGATTCTCAACTCTCCAAACCTGACAGACCATTAAGCACAGGTATAAAATTTATTTCATTAACACAGACCCAACTGGCTGAAATACCTCATGAAAACAAATCCAAGAAAATTCCCACAGGTCAGAGTGGCACTCTGGCATCCCCTCCCCACCCACCAGGCAGGAGGGCTGTTTATTCACATCCCTAGGCCTGCAGCTGGACCAGACTCTTTCACTTCCATCCTAGTGAGCTCTGCAGATTAATTCAACAGGTATTTTGTGTGTGCTGCTTTGGGTTTTTGCTTTTCTTGTTTCTTTTTTGATAAACCTGAGCCAGCAGTGCTGTTTTCAATCAGCTCCTCATCAAACCAAATCCCTCCAGATGACACTAAACCTCTACTATTGGATACAGTCAATAAAATTTAGGTGTAAGCATTTCCTAAATGATTTAGGTTTTTACCTGTTGCTGATCTGTTCCTTTTTTGCTGTGATTCTGGATATAATCCACTAAGCCATGAACCACAGTCCTCACAGCAACTAGACCATTTTCCAGTTGTTCCCATGTTGGAGGTGGAGCATCTGTTGCATGGACACAGAACAGAATAGAAAAAGTCAGAAGGATCTTCCAAAACTAGGTACAAAACAACCATCAGGATCACAAAACTTCACTAGACAAGCAAAAATGTTTTATCAAATGTTTCACCAGTAGACAAATAGCATCCAGTACCTGAACTCAGGATATTTACCACCTAAAGAACAAAGCTACCTATAGGTTCAAAACTGAGCTGCACAAAACACCATATGAGCCAGTCAGACTATGATTAGTATGTCAAATTATTTCCTTTGCCAAGAATTTTCACAGCTCAAAAAAGAACTCCAGAGTAAATGCACTGTACAAACTCTGCACACGATGAAAAACATCAGGCTGAAAATCCCTCTGTGCATTCAGACTCCTGCAGGTAAAATCAGCCTGTACAAACACCATCACTAGGCCTTGATCACACAGGCACAGTCAGAGCAGCAATAAACTGATGCCTCTCTCCTGGGAAAACCATCCCAAGACACATCTGTGTATCAGACACCATTGAACAGACAGCAGTGTGAATAAACTGTAGCCTCAATTCCACAGGAACACTTGCTTTCTTTTGCAGCCAATTTACTTGCCTCATTTTTTTGGCTCTGCTCCAGCAGCTGATGCTCCCACCACGTGCTGCACACTCTGCTGCAAACCACAGGACCTCAAAGTGCCTTTCAAGATCTTTAGCACAATTAATTACATTACATTCTGCTCACCAGGAGTAAATTCCTCCAGAGGTACTCCAAGGTGCCTACAGAGCAGCAGGGAAGCAACTCAAGAGCACTGAAGGGAACCATCAAGACCAGACTCACCTAGACCCTCACTACCATGAGGCTACTAGTGATGTCACCTTCCTGATCAGTTTTTGGCTCACAAATTTGCAGTCCACACACAGTTTTGTCCCTAGCTTGTTACAGTAGGAAAGATTTGGGAAGAAAATACTACATCTCCCTTAGCTGTAAAGCACAACTCTGTTTGAAAGGGAAGCTGAGCTTCTGTTTGGTTAAACAAATAAGAACTACAACTTCTCATCTCCTGAAGTTATAGTTCAGCTCTTCAGGTAGTTTAGATATGCAATACTGATCTGGCAAATATTAACAGGTATGAAATAAACCCTCAGCCACAGCACTCTGTTCTGCCACTTCCCTTTTCCCTCAGGTGGTCCATCCTCACAGCACTGCTGACTTTTTCAACCATTTCCAGCTTTCTCTGCCAACAGCTTAGGTTTTATTTCCCAGTTACATTCTTTCCAACTCTCTTCTTTTTTCCTGACTTTCCCACCTCTGCAGAATTACATATTCCCTAGGGTACCAGTCTTTCTTGTCTAGACTGATTTTTGCCCAACTTCTATCTATTCAGTCTATCAAAGCTCTACTTTGGAATACAAAACTCTCTACACAGCTTAAGCTGCTGCTAAGGGAATCTTCTGAGTACAATGTGTGCAGGCTAGAGACCTCAGATCAGAAACTGAACTTCTAGACCAAAGAACAAGACAGAATTTTTAGCCAAGTTAATGCAAGTCCTTAATCTGGTTGAGTGCTTTCTTGACTTCCCCAAGTTCGTAAGCAAATTATTTGCCATGGTAGAGAACTGGAGAGAAAAAGGCACCTCAGTGGCAGCCAAGGCTCTGCTTTAAGCACAGTGGTTGTATCAATGTTCCTGCTGTTTTGCAATCTGGTTGAAATAGCAGCACATGTACTAAAAAAGGGGAAAGGAGGAAGCTCAGAGTGCTGCCACTCCCCCAGTTAGCACTGCCCAGTATCAAGTACAACCCTGTGTAACCTCACAGGATTATATGTTGAACATGCTCATCCCTGCTCACCCAGGGCTGTCAAAGGAGGAAACTCTTCAGACAACTGGTGAAATTACTCCTGCCATACTCTGGAAGCTATTTAAGCTTCAGGATAGTTCAGTTCTGTTGGGAAAGGTGAAGGTTCCACACAGGGAAGCAAGCGGCCGACTCCGTGTGGGTGATACAGCAAGCTCCAACTTTATTGTCCAACAGGCTCTTTCTTATACAGTGCAGGACAGGCATACAATTATCAATCATTTTTAATTGGCTAGGCACTAAAGATAGCATTCAGGTACTCTCCCTACTCGCAGCTGCAGCTGTGAGGATTATCTCTTGCTTTCCCAGGCTTGGGTGCATTCCTAGCTGTTTTTCTCAAACTTGCTTGTCTCACCCTCAAGGACGAGTTACCCCTGCCATCTGCCCAGCTGAGTTACTGCCTATCTATATAGAAGTTACTATCTCCAGAGCCTTGCTTGTACACTGCATTCCCAGGTGCATTCCCAGGACTGTGTCTGTTCGTTCCCAGGGGACTGTGGCCTAGCTTTTTTTGGCCTTCCCCAGGTGCATACCCAGGATCATGTCCCACCATTCTCCAACACAGTTCCTCACACAGATTACTGCTTTGCCCAGGCTGGTTAAGAATTCCAGTCAAGAATCCGAAGTTTGAGAGTCAGAGGATGTTTCCTTACACACAATGAACAACTTCCAATCCTTCAACAGTGTTAAACTCATCCTGCTAAACTCTAAGTTAAAGGTTCTGATAGAAAACACCCAGACTTACCTGGACTGGGGTCAATGTTTGCCAGGAGCTCTAGGTGAGGTCGCAGTCGGTTCAGGTTTGCTGGGTCTCCAGTCCTCTGCAGAGCAATAGTTAATTCCTGAACACTCTGTGCAAACGAGGCTGGGGTCTGCAACTTAAAAAAATTACCATCATTAACTTTCTACAGGCAGAGCAATCCTCATGATGCCTGAAGGCTGCTCCAGGAGCTCACAAGAGCTGTCTCCCCCAGCTGGAGTAAAACACTTCTCACACAGCCCATTTCAGCGAGCCCTGGCTAGGAAGAACACACAATTCATTGACACTGCAGGTTAAAATACAGCTCTAAGCAGACAAAACAAATGCTGGTATTATTTCTAGCAATAAACCCAATTTCTTTTGTGCTGTACTGGCACTCAGGAATAAAAGGACAACATTAGAACCCATTTAATTCAGATTTCTGAGGAGTTTAGTATCTCCAGACCCCAAGACATGAGGTTTGCACCCTGCTTTAAGCTGAGTACAGCAAAGTTAGTTGAGTGAAGGACAAGATAGCTACCAACATTCCATTTACTAATATCACACAGTTCCAGTATTTAAACCCCTTTAATTCCACCTAGATCCTCCAGGAGCTGTCTGGCAGAACACTTGAAAAGGTGGGCAAAGGCAGAAATAAACACACACCAGACCCATCTGGAAGCCAATCCTCCTGCACAGCAGCCAAAGTAATTGTTGCACAGCTTTTGTAACAACAAGGTTCAGTCAGTTCTCCCCACCTAATTTTGGCATTTTAAAAGGTGAGCCCCCTAATTTAAAAGCTTTGAAACAAAGAGATTTGGGCATTTGCAGAGGTCAGATGTTTTATTTAGGCAATGGGCAATGTGCTTCCACCTCTGTCTTGCTGCAGCTGTAGACTAGGGGAGTGATTTTTACTTGAGTGACTTCCTGCCCGGAAACACAGCCCATTAACCTCTGTCACTACACTGGCAGTTAGCAGCTGCTGACAAAGGTCACAGCCCAATTGTGGAGCTAAACTTTGTAGCTTCCTATCTGTAGCAAGAAACAGCAGGATGGCAGAGGCAGCAAGACTCATTAGGTTACAAACATATCTCCTCATTATTTGGGGCATAATGGGGTTTGAAACGGGGCAGTGACGCGTGGCTCACTGCGCATCGGCAGAGTTTAAATTCAGTGTTACGAGCGCTTCAGTCTCCTGCAGCTGCAAACAAAGTGGACTGGGCTGACTGCAGGTGGCTTTACCTTGTCAATGATGCTCTGCATGTGGGATTTGTGGGACTGGTCTCCATACAAGAGCGAGGACCACTGGTCCGGAGCGATGCGCAAACCTGCCTCCATGGCTATCTGCACGATCTGGGAATCGTGTTCCCTCCGCAGAGCTTCGTACGTCCGGAATTCCTCCTTCAGCTGCATCAGGGAGGAATCCTCGTCTCGCTTGGTCACCTAGGAGGAAAAGGAGCCAAATGCCATTAAGCAGGATAAGCCAGGGGTTACGTGGAGTCCCAGGGACATCTTCAGTCAGCAACTAAGTTCTTCCTCCCGAACTGCAATCAGGATGACACTACTCAGTGAACTCTAGTTCCTGCTAAAATAACAGACTCTGAAGAGAGTGGAACCACTATAAAACCATAGAATCAACCAGGTTGGAAAAGCCCTCAAAGATCATCGAATCCAACCCTCCCGTGGTCACTAGCCCATGGCACTAAGTGCCACATCCAGTCTCAGCTTGAAAACCTCCAGGGATGGGGAATCCACCACCTCCCTGGGCAGCACATTCCAATGCCTGAGCACTCTCTCCCTAAAAAATCTCTGCCTAGGATCCAACCTAACCCTCCCCTGGCAGAGCTTGAGTCTGTGCCCTCTTGTCCTGCTGCTGTTGCCTGGGAGCAGAGACCAACCCCCACCTGACTCCAACCTCCTGTCAGGGAGTTGCAGAGGGTGAGAAGGTCTCCCCTGAGCCTCCTCTTCTCCAGGCTGAACACCCCCAGCTCCCTCAGCCTCTCCTCATGGCACTTGTGCTCCAGTCCCTTCATCAGCCTCACTCTCTTCTCTGGAAGAATGAACCACTATAAACTGTACACCAAAAAGAATTGACTCAGACTGATCCAGACACTGATGGAAGCATCACACTTCCTAAACAACTTCTTCAATCAAGGTATTTGGTGTGCACTGCACAAGTTTGAGGGCACAGTTAGCAAACCCACAGCATTTTCTACTCCTTTAGCAAAAGTGAATGACATCTGAGCACCTAGTAACAGACCATTAAATACTGCAAAGTACGTTAAGCAGCTTAAGTTCTCTTCATACAACTCTGATACCCAAGAGCCTCCTATTTCTTTGTTTCCAAGCACAGCACCACTGAATTAACAGAACTAGGGATTTTCCAGCTTTAAGCCACTTCTAAGGAGATAAGTACAGTGGCTTACACACAGGTTTTGTAACTATCAAAACTGGACAGAGTCAAAGCCAAGCTTTAAGTCTTCAAGTTCCAATTCCAACCCATGTTGTAGTACAAGAAACTCTTCAAACACACATGGGACTTAGCGAGCAACACCTCTAAGTACTCATATTTTAAGAACATTTAATGTTACAGGACAATGAAACTTTAATGTGAAAACCTATTTTTACCCCATTATGAAATCTCCAAGCAGAAATCTTCATACCTTGAAGCAGGAGGCTCTGTAAAGGAGCTGGACAACATGCCCAATGCTAGTTTTAGAAGCCTGAGGGAATCTTGGCTCCAGCCTCTGCACCACAAAGAGAACCAAGACCTTCCGTGACAGAGCAGATCCATCTTCCAGAGCAAGCAGGACCAGCTTTAGAGCCTCCTCTTGCATTGCTGAAGGTGAGAGGAAACATGAAGAGACAAATGATGAGAGATTGCTGCAGTCTGTCTGCTCAGGTAAAAGAACAACCAGTGCCCACACAAGTAAATCAGGTGCTGCAGCACTGCTGTTTTGCTAGGTAACAGGTCTCTCTTCCCTGCAGAGGTAGAGAATTCAGCATCCCAAAAATCAGTCCTCCTTCATTTGTTTCAGTGGGAAAAGCTTTAATTTTAGCTTATTTTAAGAAACTGGCTTCATATTTCAAGGCATTACTTTTTTTGGTCTTTAACAAGTGAAATCTGTATTTTCAATAAGGAGACTATTTTAAGTAAAATTGATATTTTTTAGTATTCTATGAAGAAAAATGAATTTCTAAGGCTGTAACTTTATACAAGTGTGTAAACAGACATCACAAATGTCTCCCCACAACTGTTCTGCATGTTTATTACAGCAGAGTAAGGAAAGAAGCCAAGCCAGCCAGGTCCTGGTAACCTCATTTTTTCCAGAAGGGTCTTCCTCCTACAAAGAACTGCAACTGAGAAACTACTTCCCATTCATCTTGTGACAAGAAAAAGACACACCACTCTGAATTTTACAGAAAACTTGCAAAAGCACTAAAAATGAGAGCAAGTCCATGACAGCAGCCCAACAGATAGATCATTAACTCTGAAGACCTACTATTAAGAAATTAAGCTGCTGCCTAATAAAATCACTCAATTTAACATCCATTTATCAATCCTCCTCAGCTCTGAACTGCCTCTAGCAGAGCAGCAGCACTGATGCCACCTACCTGGTCCAAGGAACTGGCAGCCCCTGGCTCTCACTGCAGCCCAGAGGTTGGAGGAGAGCTGCTGTGGGTTCTGGTGCTGCAGAATGAGTTCTGTGACTGTCCTCTCCCCCAGGGACCGTGCTGCACGCATGGCCCTGATGCGTCCTTCCTCCTCCACCAGCTGGCAGTGGACTAATGTCACCAGTTTCCTCTGCATGGGACGACTCAGCACGCTCTGAGTAGTACTGTTAAGACCCACACCTTCAAAACAAAAAAAATCAAACACAAGGAAATCAGCTACCTTGTATCTCCCTCCTCTTGTGCCAGCCTTCAGTGGCTACTACAGAAGGGCAAACCTAGTTCTCTTGATGTGCACTTTGCCAAACTGAACACTAGTGAAGGCAGAGCACAAGTTCAGTTGTGCCAGTTCATTTCACTCAGCATTAAAAGCAGTTTCCTAGGAGTCCCCAGTGGTTTAATTCTTGTGACTGATCTGGCTCCCTAAGAAGGTGGAACCTCTAATGAATCCTCTCCCCACTTCAGCAGTTTGTCCCACACCCTCCCATACGGATTCAGTTCATCCCTTAGCGATGGATTTCAAGGCTCACCTGGACATTTGATTGACTTCACAAGATATTTTGTTTCTTGCCTACAACTGGTACCTGCACTGCTTCGGCCTAGGCAAACTCACACTGAATTGGATGATGTGTAGTTATGAGCAAAAACTCTGAACCACAGAACCGTAGAATTATCAAGGCTGGAAGAGACCTTTAAGAGCATCAAGTCCAACACTTAACCTGTCACTCATCTGTAACCCCCAAACCACATCTTCCAGCACCAGGTCCAGATGCCTCTTAGACACTTCCAGGGATGGTGACTCCACAAGACACCTCAACAAAGGTGCTGGGAGCCACTTGATCCAGGTTAAGTGACTCACTTTGACTTAGAATAGACATTCAGCTCCATACTGAGTTGGCTCCAGACCCAGAGCTTGTTCACTGGGCCACTACTCCCCCGAGTGATACTGCTATCACACTGCTGCAGAACACTGACACAGCTTCTTGCAAAAATTCACTTCTGCAACCATGAGGCCCATGACACTCACCTCTACTACCTGGGCTGATCTACGGCCTAAGTCTAGCACATGTAGTATAGATAAAATTCATATTCTTGGCCACAGTGCAGGTTTGCCATGTTAGAATTACTCAGACTGACTCAGCTCTTGCATAAGAGCTTGTATAAATGGAGTTTTACTTATTTCTCTTAGATATAGTTTCATAGAAACATAGTATGTTAAGGGGTTGGAATGGAGCTCAGAGCTCACCCAGCCCCAACCCCTGCCCTGGGCAGGGACACCTCCCACCAGAGCAGGTTGCTCAAGGCTCATCCAACCTGGCTGTGAACACTGCCAGGGTTGGGGCAGCCACAGCCTCCCTGGGCACCCTGGGACAGTGTCTCACCACCCTCACAGGAAAAGCTTTTGCCTGATATCTAATCTAAATTTCCTCTCTTCCAATTTCTCCCCATTCCTCCTAGTCCTGTCCCTGCAGCTCCTAACACAACCTACATGCACTAACTTTCTCATTTCAGTTTATTCCTTCTCTACAAACAAGCTGCATTACTACAGTTTTCACAAAGCAAAACTGAAAACAAAGGGCAAAACACTTAGTCTGCAGAGGTCAAAGCAGGTCACAAAGTTTGTCTCAACTTACCACAGCATGGCCAAACACCTCAGCCTAACACCTCAGCCTTTTCCCACATTTTTTTTGACACCTTTCAATTCTACACCTCCCTCCAAGGTTATCCTTAATGGTTGTAGTTTGCTTCAATTTGTTTCTAAACTAGGTTTATATCCATATCTCAAACAGACTAACTAATCATTTGGATAGCTTGGTTTGCATCTTATTTGTTTCCAGCTTTCATTTCCCAAGGAAGCAATGCAGGAACTACCTCTTGCACTGCTGAGTGGTTTGAGGTACAATGCCAACTCTTCCACACATTTCTTGCCCTCCTCATAATGCTTGGTATCTTCAGCTCCACTGCATAAAGTAATTGGCTGCTGCTCAGGAACCTGAGGAGAGATGACATGTACATCTAAGATGAATATGCATAAGTAAGTGGCAGTCATGCTTACAAACACTTGGTACTATCAAGTATTTCCTGTTTTGTTCCCCTTCTGGGTTTTTTCCTGTATCAGTAAGCATTTTTTTCAGCCTGTTAATGAACAAATAACAACAAAAAAAAAGAACAAACCAGTGAAAAATGAAAACAGAAGTATGTACTTAGACTTGCTTTATTTAGCAGCTGACAGCACCAGAAGCAGAAGCTCAACAAAGTACTTCCTAGAACCATAAAACTTTGGCTCTAATAAGACAGAAGGGAAGATCCCCAAAGGAGGCTGGACAAAAACATCAGAATAAAAAACAGAAGCTCCCTGGTCTGCAGGTAAATAGAGATTTGTATCTAGGGCCTCACAGCTCTGAAATCACCCAGGGATAAGTGATTACAGCTGCTCAGATTAGTGGGGGAAAGATTTAGCAGCAAATACACTAAGACACCCTTGGAATATATTCTGATTAGACCCAATTATCCAGCAGCAAGGCTAAGTTATCCCATGGAGTGGATATAAACACACCCTGCAAGTATTTACCTGACAACAGAGGCCAGTTACATTCTGGTTTGTGGTGGGTTTTTTTCAGGTGACATTTTTTCATCCAGCCACTCAGATTTTCCAAAGGGATTTGCACCACTCCTTTCCCATGTTGTAATTTTATTTTTGCTTTCTTCCTGGAAATTCTTAAAGCTGTTAATACATCTGAGGGTGCACTATAGCACTGCACTAACATTTCTCCATGTCACTCTTCAGCAATTAACCCAGTATGAGAACAGGAATTTCTCAGCAGACTAAATACAGCACTTTTTGCATATACTGTCAAGTGCAAACAGATCTCAGGCTTCTATTTCCAAGCCAATCCCTATCCCAGTGGCAATAACAGCATGCTAATCCCACATAGCTGCTTACAGGGACCAACCCAGGCCCTGAATATAAAAGCACAAGCCTTTAATGCTTCAGTTAAATACAGCCACAAACCCACTCACCCTCACGTGCCAAGGAAGAGCAGTGTTAGGATGGCAGGAGCAAATAAAACCAGGGAATACAATGGTTGCCATCACATGTGTGGGCAGGTTTGCTATCAGTTTTAATAGACAGTCAAGTTTTCAGCCATATGATCACACTTGTCCAGGCTTGGACAATGATCTCTGCTAAGTTGCTCATCTGATACACGGAGCAAAATGAGTAACTCTTGCTTTTACAGCAGGCAACAGAAAGTCTGAGTGCAACGTCAATAAAGATAGTTGATACCATCCCAAAACAAACATAATCAAGAGAGCCTGAATCAGCCACAGCCCCTTTCACTCCTATTAAAGGGAAAAACAAACCCAAGTTCAACCCTGCTGAGACAGCAAGGTTAGCCTCAATGCTTGTCACTTACTGCAGTTAACTTGGGACATTCTGGGCCTTTTTGATTTCATTCTGGGGCAGCATTTGTTTGGGGCATTTTGATTTTAGGGCTTGTATCTGTAAGCAAGAAACCTTTCAGCCAAAGGAGATTTAGCCTCTGGATCTTCCAGTGATCAACCACAACTGTCACAACAACCTCACCTCGACCAGGAAACAAATACCAACACCTTCAACATTTGCTCCCATGTTCACAGGATACTCCACAAAGCCATTTCAGCAGACAGATTCTGCCAGGGATGTTACACAAGCAGAAGTGGCTTATTGATCCAACAGCACATCTCATGCTGCGTGCCCAGAGCCCACACTGTCTCTTCCTCCTGCCATACATACCCTTTGTGCAAATTCCTACTTGCTCCTGCAAGCATTCCATGTGGCACCAGGGCCAGCCCCCAACACAACTGGAGTGTCACAGCCCCCAGCAGACAAAGAGGGCTTGGAACAGACAGGAAGCTGTGCTCAGCCCTGGATTTGGAGCCTGAATCCAGGCGGGTTTAGCACACATTCAGAGCAGCGGTTTGGAATGCCAGACACAGCACAACTCCACCAGCCAGACACAGGGACTGTCTAGGCAACTAACACAGAGCTGGCACACACAAACCTTCCAAGAGTTAAGCTATCCAACACTATGTGCACAGCATTCCCATTTCTTCTCTCTCTCCAAGGGAAGCGTCAAGTGTAAAAATCTAACTGTGCTGTTTCCAAAATAAGCCCAAGATTCCACCTTCAGCTGGAGCAAGTAGAGCACTGAACAACAAAACAAGATGCATATTGTGTGGCTTCAGGAGTCTTCAGAAGAGAATGTATTTCTCCCCAGACACATCTCATCTTCACTTGTGTGATGCACCTCACAATAAAACTTACAAACCTTTTGCTGGCTCTGTTATATGCATGTTTTTCTAAATATTTCAGGGTTAAAATGATTGCAAGAACAGCATCGACCAAGAGAAAAATGGCAAAGACATGATTCATGAAAGTCACAGGAAATGCAAAGTTGAATTCTGGCTTCATGGGGGAATTGCTGAGGGACAACTGAGACATGATTCGACTCTGCAGCATTTTCACTTCTTTGCAAACTATCCTTTTAATAGCATGCATGACCCCCTGGGTCACTGCTGTTTACAACTCTGAGGAGCCTCAGAACAGATCCCCACGGAAAGACAGAGTTATTTTCATCCCCATTCCATATTCCATTCCCTCAGACACCACACCCTTATCACAGTTCTCACTGCGAATATATTCACGTCATGTAATCACCACCTCCCGGGGGGGGGCAAGAGCAAGGCAGGAAAAATGATCTCAGATGTTTAATTGCTTTACATTTGTGACGAGTTTGTGTGCATCTGCCTCAGAGATGCCTGGGAGTCTCCTGGCCCTGGAATGCTGCCCATCAGCATGGCTGTGGCTGTGGGAAGAGGCAGGCAATGACAGCATGAGGAAAGGGACTGGAAAAGAATGCTAAAGCATCATCTCATACCAGGCAGAGATTTGGAATTGGTGATTTAAGTGTAATTTGATGAAGGATGTCAGCTTGAGTTGTCAGTAATTACCATTAGACATCTAATTGCACAGAATGACAACATGTTGAACAGACCAAACCCCTCTTTGTCCTGTTTGAAAACTGTTCCTCCTGATATTTCCCCCCTGCCAATGCTGCCAAAAAAAGCCAACCAAAAAACCCCAAAGCATTCAGTTCCTCAAAAGTTTACACTGACAACTTCTTTACAGATAATTCCTCTTTTGTGGCACTTCATCTCACCAAAAGTTACAATAAGGAAGGATCAAACATGCCACTAACAGCTCTGAAATCACAACCTTCCCCTTTTGAAAGGGCTCGGAGTTAAAATCACTCCACCCTTTCTCTCCTCATGTACATGATTCCATTGCCTAATGTCTAGAATTGGATTTACCATGTCCAGCAGGAGACTGGCAAAGAAACAAGCACTGTAGGCACTTCTGCCACTGTGTCACCTGTTTGGAATGCACATGCTGCTGTTTCAGGGGTTAAAACAAGGTGAGGGAAGAGCTTAGATGACAGATCCATGATTATGTACCTTCAAAACACTGGCCAGGTGAATGCTTGAAATAGTTGCATACAGTGAGTAATATGTGGATGCTCGAGGAGCTAAAAACCTCACTCCCATAGAAACAGGTTTAAGGGATTTCTTTACCCAAGAAGTCTAAGCAGCAAGGTATCCCATGAATGCCTCACTGAGCTGTGTCCAAGGCCACTGGGTCTCTCTTCCCTCACTATTAGCTCCTGCTTAGGTGCTCAACTATTTCCAGCTCTCCCAGGAATAATTCTCATCTTCCCCTTACTATCCTATCCTTTCTCCCCTTCACCTTATGTTGCTGAACTTATCTATATATGTGCTGAACTGCCTGATGCTCCATCCCTGGGAGTGTTCCAGGCCAGGCTGGATGGGGCTTGGAGCAACCTGGGCTAGTGGGAGATTGGAATGAGATGAGCTTTAAGGTCCTTCCAACCCAAACCCACCTGGGATTCTCTGACCACTGCCTCCCAGGACAGCCCCTGCAACCACTGATGTGTACCATGCTGCAGGGGAGGAATCTCAGTCTGTGCAACAGTTAATTTTCACATCAAGGGTGGCTATAACCTGGGCAACAGGTTTCATTTCTGGAAAGGGGTGGGGAGAGAAACAGAGTCTGTAATTCAAGAAACCAACTCTTTTCACCATTAAAGTGACAAAACCTCAGAGAGAGAGGGAGAGAATGCTATTGTCAGAGAAATAGGTTACTGCTTTCCCCGGTGACTGTGTGACAAATTTAGTCCCTTTTCCCCAGAAGTGCAGCCCTGCTTATTGCACCCACTGTGCCTGTGTGAAAGCCAAAGCGACTTGCCCTGAATCCTGTCGTTGCTGCCAGTCACGGCAGAATAGATTTGTTTCTTTAAACTGCCTGGCCTCCTCCTCTGCCTCCAGCAAAACAGCACTTCACACTTACAAACGTGTGAACTTCCCAGCAGTCTCCCCAAAGGGAAAAGAACAAACTGTGCCCCTCACAGATAAAAGCTTTAATTGTGCTGTACTGTATTTCCTTCTAAAATGAAACCTGGTTGGGTTTTTTTGCATTCATCATGTAAAAATCAAGTATTACACTTCTCCACGGACTCAGGGTAAGGTGTACAGGGGTTTGTTAGAGATGAAGGGCCACTAATGACACATACACCTTCCTGAAACTACACCATGAGGTGAAAAAAGAAAAGGCTTTTAAGAGACTAGTGGAAAATAGCAACTGTTTCTTCATCCTTCACAGCAAAGTAGTCTACTTATTTTCTAGTACTCCATAGTCTGGTAAACACTCCAACAGCTGCCAAGAAGGG